>NC_029788.2:15156069-15158100 GCF_000816755.2 Arachis ipaensis
CTTTATAATTTTTATTAAATTTATAATTAAATTTTTATATTTTTTCAATTGAGTTTTTACACTTTTTTTTTAATTTTGTAATTAGGTTATTTTCATATAAAAAATATTAAAATTAACGGAATATTTTAAGAAAAAAAATATGTGGTCAAAGATGTAATTAAGTCTTTAATTTGCGAAAAAATATTCAATTGATTCTAATATTTTTTATACTAAAAATGACCTAATTACAAAATTAAAAAAATGTGTAGAAACCCAATTTTTTTTTAAAAAGTATAAGAATCTACTTATAAATTTAACAAAATTATAAGGACTAATAAAGTAATTAAACCTAAAAAAATTTCAAACTAAGATTTCATCTGAAAAAAAAAAGATCTGAAAGTTGAGTATTGTGTATGAAAAAATCAACACTACAAAATCATATCTTCTATAAAATTTTAAATATTCCAATAAAATATCTTAGAAAAGAAGATATCCAATTAGGAATTAGAATTTCATTTTAAGAAAGAAAATTATTGGATTTATTCTTTTTATCAGATAAATTAAACTGCCCCTAATAATTCTATGTATTAGGTTATAAATTCATCCAATTTTACACATTAGAACATAAACTCATTCACTCAAACCTTAAACGAATTTCTATCTATTATTTGATTTTCCCCAAATTTTAAATCCAAATACAAGATATTAAAAAATACATGATTTGTCACTTCAATAAACCCTTGGGTTTGATTGGAGTGCATATAGATTGTCATAGCGTTCTGATCCAAAAGAATGAGAGTGTTGAAAATGAGAAAGCCCCACAAAGGAATGTGGGTCCAATTAATTTATGATCCAGTTGGAGTGTGTTTTTGCCTTTGCCACCTCAACAATCCATCCTCTTTCTCTCACTATCTCTTTGGACACTGTCTTTAGCACGTAGCCAACCCATAATATAAGCTTCCATGCAACTCCAATAATCAAACCAGAATCCGATACATTATTAATTTATTATTGTCCAAGCTAACTCAGGCAGCCACCACAATAATATTAATATTCATGATATTCAAAAATATTTCATCTACGTTAAATATCGGTCATTATATATTTTTTTTATTATATTTATATATAATAATTCAGATTTTTTAAACTAAAAAATAATCAATTTGTCATAATAGAATAGTTAAATATATAATAGAAGAATAATAAAGAAGTAGTGTAATAACTTTTATATAAGATGTCAACTACATATTTCAAGATTCATTATTCATGTTGTTCAAATAAATCATTGGTTACTTAGCATTGTCCTTATAATAATATTTTTGCTGCCTTTAAAAATAATAATACTATAAGTGATGTATATAGTAAAATAAATAATATCATATCATAAGATAATGAAGAAATAAATTTAGATCATAATAAAATCAAATAGTAAAAACCAAATCCTAAAATGTTAAAAGTTAATTAGAAAGTCACATAATTATATAAAATAGTTATAAGATTCTTTCTACTTTTTAATCTTGATTATTGTTATTAATGTAAAATCTTCTAATAATATTTCGTCGAACTTGCCAATCTCAATCTCATATAAAATTATTCCTCTATCTCGCCTACTTCAAATTAAATTAAAAGAATGGATCATACTTGGAAATTGAAGAAATATTTTTTCTTTTATTTAATTCACTTAATTTTTGTTTATATATGTATTCTCCTACTTAAGAATCTGATTCATATTCCTACAACTGCATTAAAGATTGCGAATCATATGTTGAAATTTTGGATTATTGCTTTTCAATTTGGATCAGTATGAATTTACTTGGTAATAAGCAGGCTAACTGATGATAAGATAATATATCACAACCAATAATAATTAGCCTATTTCTTTATTTGCCATTTTTTATTTAATAATTAATTTGATATTTTATCCGAACTTTTAGAGACACACAAAAAGTAAAGGAATTCAATAAACAACTCCAAAAATAACAAAAGAAAGATTTAGTTTCAGATAATGAACAACATTACAAAATACTTGAGAAACAAAAAAAAAAAGTGAGT
>NC_029788.2:15158407-15159251 GCF_000816755.2 Arachis ipaensis
TTAGAAACATATGAACATTTCTATTATTTAAAAATAGTTTCCAACGAACTGATGGTACATTTGGGAGGCTGCGTAAAATAAAAACTAATAGAAAAAGAAAAGAAAAGAAAAAAAGAATTTCTGTAAAAATTCTGTTAAACAATAAGGTCCCACAGGGACAAGAGGTGACCCATGAGCTTTTATTTTTTGGTGCAACAAAAAGATAAACAAAGACACTAATGGATAATGATTATCTGTACTTTGTTCTTCCAGAGAATCATTGGTAGTTTGGAATGTATCCGTATAAATATAAAAAAAAATTATATACACACAAATTTACATATTTTTTAATTAAATAATTAGTCATTACGACAACATTTTTTAACTGAAATAATATTTAAAAAATATTGTCTAAAAATTGATAAGAGTTTCACTACACACACGGATAAGATCGGATCAGATATAACTTAAAATTTTATCCAATTCGCACTGCACTTATTGGATCGAATACAATATCTACATTTTTTAAAATCAGATCTGATCTGATCCGATCTACACATGCAGATCGGACCGGATATCGGGTATATCCGTATAATTAAAAAAAAACTATTTTAAAATTTATTTGACTGTTTTTACAAAAAAAAATCCAAAAAATTTATTTTTCATCTGTTTAAGCCTATTTACTTCTAAAATATTATCAATAAAAATTCTATTGAATAACAAAAACAAAATAATAACACAAGAATTAAGTTTAATTATTCTAAGTTGAAGTACAACATAAAAAATTAACAACAAGATATCATAAAATTCATAAAATAACACACTAAACATTACAAGAGAAACGAAGCTTTGCGGCGGTTTTTTT
>NC_029788.2:15159886-15165696 GCF_000816755.2 Arachis ipaensis
TTTGTCTTCTTTTTCATATGAGTAAATGAACATGCCTTTAACCATGTAATGTATGTATGTGTTTTTCAATTTTCAAAGTTTTTAATCGAAACACCTTTATTTTTTCACCAATGCTTTTCTTCCACCCCCTACACTTACATTATGCAATATTCATTAGTCTAAACTAATCCAAATTTAAATTAATACATTCATGATTTTTTACTTAGAAAAATATTATACTAAAAATTAAGAATAAAGGAGACTAATAATAAGGGTCAAATTGATTAATGGTGATAAATTAAAGGGTAAGGCCATTTGGGTAAGTGGATTTAGTGTAAAATGATGGCCTCAATCATTCAAATGTATACATTTAAAATATATTGAATATCAATAATAAAACAAGTTAAAGATTACAATTATAGAGAGAGAATAACATAACACACAAGAAGAACACTACAAGAGAAACGGAGCTTTGCGGCGATTTTTTCACCGAATTGAAACCGCCGCGAAACAGCACGCCAGCGAATTAGGGACCACAGTCCATAAAGGTGCAGGGAATGCATTTTTGCGGCGGTTTTGAGCAACCGCTGACATAATCACCGCTAAATGGGAGAAGTTATTTGCGTCGGTCTTAAAACCGCCGCTATTTGAAAAACAAGTTTTAAAAAAAAAATTGCGTCAGTTAAAAAACCGCCGCAATTTTATGCAAGAATTTAAAAAAAAATATGACTAGCAGTGGTTTTTGATGAAGCTCTGCTTTTGCAAGTGAGACACATGGCTTTCCATTTCATGACAGCAGGCTGTCTTGTTACTTATCCCATCCCCACAACCCTTGGAAACATGCTTCATGTCGGGAACGAAGTATCAACCCATATGTATATAACATAGACTGACTGAAAATCACCTAGAGCCAGCTAAACTTATCGTTTGATGACCATCACTATTAAAATTTTTCGCTAAGCAAAAAAAAAAAGACCTTTGTTAGCATGGCAATTAGACAGCCGTCTGAGAACTTTCTTTGCTTGAAAAGGTTCGAGCTTGCTAGCTACCCACCGAAGGACAATATTCTTACAATCACTGATCCGACTTGAGTTCTCAGTTTGAACACGCATTGCATCTATGCCCATAAGATCAGGAACTTTTGAAGCAATTGTTGTTGCAGCTTCCAATATAGCATTCTGACAAACTTGGTAGCAACATTCTTTCACTGGATCAACTTTCTCACAGGCAGATAAGGAGTTTAGAAGTATCCACTATGTCATGAAACTCATCCACATTTTTCACTGGGCAAGATGCCTCAGTGAAATTTGAAGTACGAATTGAACATATCTGCCTCAGATTAGCACTGGCACCTTGGCCCATCAAAATCTGCTCCACATCCGAAAGGCAGTGCCTGGCAGTGGTCCCATTCAGCAGCTGTGAAGTTCAAAACACAGAGTCCTGCAATATGCATGCAATGAGACCGTTAGTCAAAAGAGAGAGACAATCCAAATGCAAGCAATTGAAATCTAAACAAGCCACAACTATTATACAGAAAAGAACCTAATAACTATGGAATAGAGGTATTTGTGAATGGAGCCAACGGTGAAGGTGTAAGAAGAGGAAGAAAGGGCTGCGGAGCACCAATAAGTGAGATTTCAGGCAGCATAAAATCAACATGGTTGTCCTGAGGTACAGAACTTTGAAGATGATCTAATCTACTGCTATGGGACTCATGTGCACCTGTACCAAAACACCAGTAAGAGATAATATTTAACCATGTGCATGTCCTCGTTCTTTCAGAGATCACTCATGAAAAATTGTGCTATTTGCTGGAATCAAAATTCATACATCTCAATATAACTTGTGCCCAGAGTAACAAGTTAATATATCAAGACATATCATATAAGCCAGAAGCCACGTAAACTTGAAAACATGTAGAAAGCTCTATTTATTACTATCTTAATTTCCTTTTATGTCATGGTAAACATTTGCTACATCTAATACATATGGATGCAAATTTTCAGTGACATAAAACGGAATAGAGTGAGCGATTTGAGCCACTGGGAGTGTCCAGAGAGGGGGCAATATTAGTGTAGTTTCAAACACACTATTTTTGTGATACTAGAATAATTGAAGAGAGGCAAAAGAGACAGGAGTTTCATTGCACTCCCTTTGGAATAATAATACTATACCTGCATTTCTTCTTTTGGTAGCTGTTAATTATTTAATGGCATTCCATTTTGCTAATCAAACTAAGTTGTTAGTATAAGACTTCAATAGTAAAAAATATTAATTAAAAACTAAAACTTTCAATTTTCAACTATATGCAATGAATTAATACCTTCCAAAATTTTTACCAATAAAAGACAATAAAAAAAGTAAAGTATCAATTAGGAGGTGTACCTGTTAAGTCTTAATCCTGACACCATTAGTAGTATCCTTAATAATTGCTGTATCTAAATCACTTTCATCACTATGCCAGTTGAATTGTCTTCCCCAAAGCTTCTAATGCTGAAAAAGTTTAGATTTTTGGGTAATAAATAAAAATTAAAAAAGGTTAAAATGTCAATTAATTAGCTTGTTAAAGTGACATGAAGTTTTACACTAATAAAACTGTCACATGGAAATAAATTGATAACAATTTAAAATATAAGATTATAAGCGAATAAACTGAAAATCTGAGCCTAAAAATATAAACATTTTAAGCTAGCAACTAAAAACAGTGACACGAATTTGAATTAAATGCTGCTTTGAAGATTAAATGATACTTAATTTCATGTCCTGGACCACACAAAATTCAGCTCTGGGTTGTAAACCAGTTTTGTTTTTATTTGTTCAGATTCTTCAACTGTGGTAGTGTTTAGCTTTATCCCAAATTCAGCTGCAGTTGTCACAATCTCCATGGAAAACAATAACCTATTTATAGATCAGTCAACTACAAAACTTCATTTAATATCAGCTCAAACCTTGACAATTATTTCCATGCATATCCAAAGAATTCAACGCCCATTTGCATGCAGGTATAGCATATATAGACAAAGGGTCAAAATGAAGTACCCTTTAACTTAATCCAAATGGAAGCATGCAGAGAAGAGTGATGCTCAGAAAATTTGAATGGAAAGTGAAGAAAACACTAGCAACCAAATGTACCTGTAATTAGTTAAGGGTACAAAGTTAGCAAGCTTCCCACATTCTAGATCATCCTCAATACTTTATGTGTTAAGAGCAACCTTCTAGACCTCTCCATCATGCCAAACAATAACATCTATGACAGACCCTTTATCATCATAGCTCTAAAACACCAAAATGAAGCATAAACAGCAAATAATAAATCACATATCCTACTTTTTCCCTTTAACCAAAAAATAATAATAATTCTCATACAAAATGTAGCAAAACATTGTCGAAATTGCTCGGATCAGTATAGTGAAACATATTCAAAACACTTGGCATATTGTCGAACACTTGGCATGCAAAAACATAAACAACACAAAATAGCACTAACAAGCATTCTTTGCAATACCAAATCAAAATTCAACACTAATAACATGAAAAATTAGCAGCATTTCGCAGTGACTCAGCAAAGTATCAGTCAATTAATCCAAACAAATTGAAATTCAAACTCAAGAAGCTCTTAACAGCATGTTTAATTATATATAAACTAACACTAATTTTAATCAGAAAATCCTAATTCTAACCTAAACTCAACTAACAGCGGCAAATAATCCTAACCAAATCAAATTAACACTAGAATCAACATATAACTAATCCTAAATTAACTTAAATAGAGAAGAAAAAGTGATCTAAGAACCTGAGTCGAAGAATAGAGCAAGAATTCAGGAGAGAGGGATGCAGTGGCAGTGACCAGCCACTGCAGCATCTGAACTCGCTGGAACAAGAGTGGCTATATTCTGATTCTGCTACTGGGAATGAGGGAGGCAGGGGCGAGCTAGAGAGCCACAGTGCAAGGTTGTGAGGAGGGGAAGAAGATGGTCGCGGCGGCACTGGATGGTAGCCGGCGGCAAGACAGAGAAGGCAGAAGACAAGGGAAGAGAAAGAGAAAAAAGGGTTTTTGTGATGGTTGTTCGGCGAAGGTGGAAGAAGAAGAAGAAGAAGAAGAAACCTGAGTTTGGTAGGATCTGAAGGTTTGAGGTTGAAAGATGGGTTAGGGTTAAGTTTGGTTTGTCTTGAGAAAGAAAAGATAATGAGACTGAAGGGCAGAGCGGCAGGGGGCGTTTCAAACAGATTGGCAGCGTTCACCAGATTGGCCGCTACAGCTGCCACAAAATGGAGAGATAGCAGCGGCTCAACCAACCACCGCTAAATAGCCGCTGCTATCTACCGCCTCTCTTGTAGTGAAAATTCATATCACATTAGGGTTTACTTTGTTAAACTATGCTATTTATATGAGATATGCGGATATGCGGATATGCGGATTTGCAGATCGAATCCGCAAATATCACTGCCAAATCCGCAATCCGATTCTACCATAGTGCGAATCGAATCTGATCCGATCTGATGACTCTGTGGATCGGATAATATCTGCAAAATTTACATCGAATGCGAATAATTACCGCGAATATGCGGATATTATCCGATCTATGTGCAGCCATAGTTTCTTTCTTTTGCATATACGATCATTGTGTTATATGAGAGGCAATATTTTTTTCTTATTAAAGAACCGTTTTAATTTTGAAGGCAATCTCTGAGAAGTGTTGTCTATTTTTGAAAATTATAGGGGTTTATATTAGACTTTATTTTTTTAAAAAAGAAATTATTTTTAATTATGTGACACCCATATCTAATACGTTAGTTGATTATCTATCATTTTGCAACCGATTAAACGGGATAATTTGATAAATAATCTTGATGGATAAAGACCTCAATAAAATATTTTGAAATAATTGAGAGACACTTTGCCCCTCAACCAAATAATCAAGTATCGAAATGAATATTTTTTAATTATATTGTAATTTCACTTCATAGAGATAGAAATTTAATATAAAGAGACCAATCCTTAAATTCTAAATCATACTCGTGGATGCACAAATCCCCATTTTTACATAAACTTGACAAATTTTTATTTTTATTTCTGTAAAAAGTAATCTCTAGATATTCGTTTTAATGATTTTTTTGTCACCCCTTGACTAAATACATATATATTTTGTATAATTGGGAATTATTTTGTCATTGACAAATGACAATAGAAAGTATTTGCAAATAAAAAATATTCTACGTACACTAAAAATAATCACTAAATCAATTAATACATAATGTGTATTTATACTCTTAATTTATATATTTTTTAACTAAATAATCAATTAACAAAATAAATAATTAAATATGTCATAATAGAATAATCAAATCTATAATAAAGGAATAATCGATCATCAAACTTGTTTACAATACTATAACAAAAAAAATTTGAGATATCATCAAAAGTATAATTTCATACATAGGGATTGATTATTGTCGAATTTTTAGTATACACGTAGTCTAATTTTTTTTTTAATATATGGGATATTATTTAATTTATCTCCATAAACTTTTTTTGTTTAAAAAAAAGTAATAGCATTCACATATTTCTATGATAAAAATTGATGAAATCATATAATGTGCTATTAGCAGATCTTCTAGCAAGATTATGTTATGAATGCAGAAAGCTACTTGAAGCCAAATAGCCAATGTTATGAAATTTTAATTTGGAATCATGATCAAACCGGTATTTTATAATTAGTATATGAATTTGGCATGAGCAGAAAAGTATATAAAAGATACAACGAAAACATAATTAAGACCATACATATGATCTAATTCATTAATTAAATGTCTATTGCAATTATTTCTCC
>NC_029788.2:15166864-15170182 GCF_000816755.2 Arachis ipaensis
TTTATATATAAATTTATTTAATTAATTAAAAGTCAAAGATTAATTTTAATACATCATTAATAAAAAAACATTTCATCCTCACTCCCTCGTATAGGTGCTAGCTAGCTTCTGCTTGGGGAATCTAACTATGAAAAAAATTATACTATTAGTCATGTACATTATATCTTTGATCTTGAGATTTTTACAATAAACTAAATACTTCGCTACAAAGAGCACAGAAAATATTGGCAGTTTTTTTAGGAATTTAAACCATAACAGATTATCAACATTTATACACTATTGTACAGTTATGTAAAATATTTTTACAATAACAATATATAAAATTAAAATCTCAGAAAATAGTAGTCTGAAATTGATCGAATAAAATTTGGAGTTTTTAATAAAATAATAAGCCATAACTTTACAGTAGACAAGGAGAAAACTAAAATAACTATTATTGCCATATATACAATTTGTGTTTATTATACTTCTTTATGTAATTGATTGCTCTAATTTTTATGCATGCTTATCTCTTTATGCAATCAACTTGGGTTGGTCGAGTGGTCAACTCACTCGTCCGCTTAAGCAAGTGTCAGGGGTTTAAATCCCGCCTTGTACATACAGCAACTCATTAGGCCAGCGACAAACCCTTAAATGGAGCTCAGATCCACAACGAATTAGTTCTTGACCTGTCGAGTTGGGAGATATCGTGGACAAAAAAAAAATATCAATTATGGGATGCTAAAAAAAAATGTTGAGATACCTTTCCGAGAGGGCCCAAAAAAAAACCCTCTCACATGATGATATTATTATTATGCCATCAAAAACACATGCAATTGTTTGTTAATAACGTGGATCGACGTGGGATTAATATAACAAACTTAGGAAATATGATATGTGAATGAATAATGATAGGTACTCAAACCAAAAACTACGCCACAACAAAGTTTCAACTATAAAAGGATTACATTTTACCATAATTATTGATGGTGCGTGCTATGCTTCTAGTTTAAGCTTTACCCACAAAATGCCTTTGTGACCATTTCGGTTATTGTTCTATTTTTGTCTTCATTTAACCACTGATGTGTATAATACAAATTGCTTTATGCTTAACTACAGAGAATATCTAACTATTGTTAAAAAATTAAAACAAAAAACCAAAAAATAAAGAAGCTATATACTGCAAAAATAAAGACAACCACCTAATTTCATATGGAGTAGTAGAGAATACTTTTAGTATAATCGAAACAAGATATGATGGGCCAAATGGAAAATAGAAACAAACCCACTTCGCTCATGTAACACACTTAAAGCTTCTAATATATATTAACGGAAATAATAATATCAACTTTTGGAATTGTTAAGTGTTCATAACACATAGTAAAAATATTAAAATAAATAACCAAGAATGATCTATTTTGTGTTAGAAATTTTACTCAAATAATTTATAGATTTAATTATTTTTTCAGTCTCTATAGTTTTGCTGAATTTTCAATTAGATTTATATACTTTTTTTTTTTTAATTTAGTCCTTATACTATATCAGATTTTGTAATTAAGTCCCTGTTGTGATAAAAATGTTAGAATTAACGGAATATTCCGTTAAACAAAACAAATATATCTAATACTTGATTGAATATTTTTTATAGTTTAATAGAATATTTCATTAATTTCAACGTTTTTAGTAAGGTAGAGACTTAATTACAAAATTTGATATGGCATATAGGAATCCAATTGAAAAAAAAAATATAAGAATCTAATTAAAAATTCAGTAAACTATAAAAACGACAAAATAATTAAACCTAATTTATATCATATACAAATATCTAATGACGCTTTAGCTATTTTAAAAATATTTTTCTTCTTCAAATATACAAAACCGTTATATACGATATACCACAACGAAATTAATTTTTATTGTCAATTCCTTATCTAAAGAACGTCTAGTCTAAATTGAGAAAAAATTATTTATCATCATATTTATCATCGGATTATAATCAATAAAAAAATCCTCGACTAAAACACAACATACCGTCGAATTTTTTGGATTTGACGCAAACAAATTTTTATTTTGACGAATTATATTAGTATTACTATTAGATTTGTTTAATGAAATGTGTGATTATAATTTATTATGTTAATTTAATATAATTAGAGATTAAATAATATTAAGATATGTTAAATAGAGTGAAATTAAGAGTGCTTGAGTTATTAGAAGATTTTATTCGAATATTAAGACTTAAGAGTACTTGAGCTGATGAAAAATTTTATTTGAGTTTAATGAATAAGTTTTTTTCAATTGCATTGCATTGAATTTATATCGTTTATTTTTGTTATGTCTATTGTTAATTTGGTGAAATTAGAATTAGGTTTTAATTAATTGCAATGTTGAGTTTTATTTATTTCTTTCACATTAATTTTTAAATTAGTTTTACCTTGTGAATTTAATAACTTATCTTTTTTATTAGAACGGTGCTATTTTCTCTGAGATTAATTGGAGTTCATTTCTTTCATAGTATGTGTAGTCATATTTTGAGTTGGTTTTCTATTTCTGAATATAATGAATTGTTTAAGTTTTATGCCCGACTAAATTTTTTTAGGATAGAGTTTTAAGACGGAAGTGGAAGAATGTTGCGTAGTGGTGCATTCTCGAAACTCTTATTTGCCGAAAATTTGTGGTTATAAGGGGTTGCACGCTAGAATGGTTAGGATTTGATGTTTTATTGAATGTGTATTTGTTCTAATTTATGTTGGCAGATGTTTCCTCTGTCGAATTTTCGTTTAGATTGTTTAAAACATGTTTGATTTATCAGAAAATAATAATTAAATTTAGTGAAAAATTCTAATTATAGAAGGGCACAAATTACCCGATATACAATGTTAATGGATATCGATTCCATTCTTTATAATAATAAGTGGGGAAGAAAACAGACATTGAAATTTGAGTTAGTGGGGATAGAGACAGTAGTCATTCTAATTGGTATAGTGTGTTGCACAATATAATTCGATTAGAGTATTTTTGTCGCACTATGTACAAGGTGTGGGTGTTTAAATGTGAATGATATGATCCAAGTTCGCGACAAGGAACACGAAAGTACAAAGACTACAATATCACTAAAGTAAATGTGACCAGGAAATATAGGTACTTAGATCATTTTATTCTATCTCAAAATGTACTATAAGTATACTATTTGTCTTATCTAAAGTCATGCAAGTCTAGTTGGGTTATTGTGGTTAAGACTAAGTTAAAAGATCACATCGAGTCTTATGCGACAAGGGATCAGCAACCTTATTGTATAACCCAGATAAATGAAAAATAATTAATAATAAATTAATTATA
>NC_029788.2:15170297-15178665 GCF_000816755.2 Arachis ipaensis
TAAGAAATAAAAAATTTATAATTTGAAAAATTACTAGTGATAATTTAACTTAGAAAATAAAATTGAGTGCAAAAATATAATTAATTGAAAAAAAATATGCATTGACGTTAAAATTAACTGTACCGGCTTAAGTCAGTTCGGTGCTGTGAATGAGAAAACTAAAATTATAAAAATGATAAGAAAAATATTTAGAACAAAAATTGAGCACTTATCATAAAGGTTTTGGCCCTAGGTGAGATCAAACGGGCTAAAAATTGAATTGGGATTTCAATTGGACCCAAGTCCAAATCCAAAGCATATAAGCCAACCCCATTTAGTGAAAATTCAGCAACCTTTTTCTGTTTAAGAGTGAGAGAGCAGTGGATAGAGAGAAGAGAGAAAGAGAAGGAACCCTAATTTTCACTATTCACCATACACACTAAGATTCACATAATTTTTAAATCAAAGGTCCGATCGATGACTCGTTTACAATTACCCATTCGTCTCGACTCCTTCTTCAATTCTATCTAACAGTGTGGTAAGGAATTTCGAAAATTCTTGTCCCATTTTTAGTTTTTCTTTTTGATTTCGTGTTTTGGGTTTGACATGTTGAGTGATTTGTGATTTTGATGTTTAGGAGAAGCTTAACTATCATTTTTAGCAGAATTTTGATCCATGAACACGTGGTATAAGGTAAGAAAACTCTTTTCTTTTGATTTTTCTAATTACATACAAAACCCTAGTGTAAATTGAGATTTTGATGAAATTAGATGAAATAAGGTGTCTTGTATGCTTGGGTTGATTTGGTACAAATTTGGGAGCTTGGCTTGATTGGTGGGAGCTTGGAGGAGGATCAGTTGAGACTTGATTGTGCGAGTTAAAGCTTGAGATTAAGCGGAGAAGAAATTCAAAGGTTGGGAGACCGCGTCATTAAAGTACAAGTCTTAGTTTCGGATAGGCATTCTGTAAAGTTATATGAAAATCTAGGTTAAATGCACTAGGATAGTGTTGAATGATGTATGTTGATGATGGCTTTGTGCTGGAAAGGATTGAGACTAGAAATAATGGATGAGGGTTGAGACTTACCATATAACCCTGTTGGGATTAGTAGAATCCTAGGCATGAACCTTGTGTGTTTGGAGACTAGGATTGTCTAACAGGTTCATATAGTTTTACATAATCTTTATTTGGAACTATTACCCTACTGGAAACCTTCGCCTTCTCACCCGTTATGGAATTTGTTGATTTTCAGATACAGGGCGTGACACACCTTATTAAGTGTGCATGACTCCTTTTGACGAAAGCAAAGACTTGTCTGTTGGATTTCATTTTGGACTTAGATGTTTATTCTCAACTTTTGAATATGTATTTGTATATTCTTCTTAGAGATTCTGTATTATGGAGAAACATGATTATATTTTGTATACTTTGGGTTGTAATATTGTCTAGGCGGTCTTTTTTTCACATGTCGAGACTAATACTACTTATGTATCTATTCCGAATCTTCTATTTATATTTATGTCCCTCTTGTTATGTATCTAATGTTGTTTATCTTTAACATTTCATGAGTGATACGGTGATTGTTTTGTTATCTTTTCTTCACAAGCTCCTAATTATATTAAATATCTTCAAATACAATGTATGTATATTTTTTTTTAGGCATCGTAATGCCTCACCACCTTTCATTCACGACTATAGCGTAAGGATTTGTATGGTAGGATGTTACACTTACCAAATTGATAACCCAACTCCTTTGAAAATGGTGGTGGACACCGATGACCCGATCACCTTTAAGTCGGCTGTCATGGATGATGACATCATTAATCTTAGGGTAGATGATCACATACTACCACTAGAGGATGACGATCTTCAAGAAGAAGAGGAGGTCGATGGAGACGACGAAGAAGAAGAAGATGAGTTCAATTATCAAAAAATTACCTTGAAGGAGGAGGATGATGAACTAGAGAAAAAAGATGATAAATCTAAATAAGGTTAACCTAAATATAGTTTAACTAGTTTGTTGCATGTTTGAACCTTATTTTAGTGAAATCATATAATTATAATGAACGCTAGTCTTAGTTCTATCTTATGTATTTCTTTATCAAACTTTGATTATGACAACAAAGACTATCACACTCCATATAGTCATTAGGGCTTTGTTTTGATTAGTTTAGCAATATTTTATTCCTTTCATATTTTTATTTTGTATATTTAATATTTCACATAATATATAAATTACTTTTTTCAGATAAATTACTAATTTATTCTTTACTAATTAGGAGTTGACTATCAATTATTAACTATTGAGGTTCATTATAGATTGAAAAGAAAAATTGACTTTTCTGTTAAAATTTTTTTAACGGTAACGATCATCCAGATTTATTATAAAAAAATAAAAAAATTGATGCTTCCGTTGGATTCACTGTCAGATTTTTTTTATGGTAACAAGGCACGAAGTCTCCTTTGGCGCCACAGTTATCGTCGAATAATTTTTTATGATAAGTGGCATCAGATTGTTGTAACTTAAACATCGTATTCCATCGCTAATTCCACTACAAGTTACCGTTGGAAAAAATAAATTCAATGTAAACATTTACTGACAAGGTTTATATTGTCGGAAACAATCCGACGCTAAATTCAACGGTTATCAATTTACTAGAAAATTATTTTCGTTATTTCGCTGGTAAATTCGACGGTATTCAACATTTTTTGGTAGTAAAAGATTGATTCTTTTCCGTAAATGTGGTTCTTATATGGCTCTTTAAGAGTCTCCACTTGCATAGAGTTGTTCAATCTGTTGGCCTTTCTGATACTATTGACATTGTAAGGTCCTAATTTCCAAGTTTTGTGTATACTTATTCTAGACAATACAAAAAGATTTTGTTACCAAATTGAAATTAATATTATTTGAAATTTCTTTTAAAAAATTGAGACTTATATGTAAATGCTTGGACCGTTCATACATCTACAAAGTCTTAGCTTGTTCTCTTTTTTTTTATATAGAGGTGTTTGAATAGTTCAGAGTTAATTGGTTCGCATTCAAAGTTCATTTGTGAAATTTCTTTTGAAGTGGTTCTAATCTCTAGAGCTAGAGGCACAAAAGCAAACTCAAAAGTTAGAAATACGAACAAAGATATGCCAATCTAGCAAGACATCGCCAATAGAAACAAAATCATCAAGCAAAACATATATGAATCAAAGATGATGAACTACTAGAAAAAATAGAGGATCATTAGCAGAATCGGATCTCTTTTCTCTAATCTCACTTGGTCAAAAAGAGAAGTTTAAATCAATGATAGAAGAAAGATATAGAGGAATAAAGGAGTCGGTGAAAATTTAGGGCTGGAGGGGAGGGGTTGGTAGCGGGACCCACTACAAAATTTCTATTTATTTATGGAATTTTTTTTATGGAGGTTTTTTAAAACCTCCCCAATCTATTTTATTTGTGGCATAATCTAAAACTCCCATTAATTACTGCTAGTTAAAATTTAAAATTTCAAGTCCAAAATAGTCCAGAATCTAAATCAATGTTTATGTGAGATCTGAAACCCTAGATCTACCGCCACCACTTTCATCTCTTCTCCATTATCACCATCAAGCTCGCTCCAATGTTCGAGATCAGAGGAAGAGTAAGCTCGCCACTGTTGCCATTCATGTCCTCGTCGTTGCCGCCATCAAGCTTCTATATCAATGTGTTGTTTCCTTCGTCTACACGCCATAGCTTTTGAGATCAGAGAGAGTGAGTTCGTAGCCACTGTCGGCGCCTCCATCAAGCTTATCAGTCGACGCGTTTAATTTTCTCCTCAATCACCTAAGTTCAATTTCTGTTTGTTCATTTTTTTTTCTTTTTTACTGTTATTTATTTAACTCAGTTTGGATATTCTTTTGTTTTTCACTTTTTCTCTACATTTTTCATGCATATATAACGTGGTTGGAATTTGTTATGAAGAAAGATCGCAGTCGTGGTAGTGTGGCGGCAATGATAATGCGATGGCAATGGCGGCGGTGGAGCAAAGAATGGTTCTTTATAGAGCGCAACAGGTGAAGAAGATTAGACATGGACCGAGGTCCCGAAGCTCAGAGTATCGCGGCGTCACCTTCTATCGAAGGATCGGACAATGTGAATCGCATATTTAGTTAGCAATCAATAATTCAATTATAACTTTCTTGTTGAGTTTTATTTCTCCATTTTAATCATTTTATAATTGATGCTATTTTTATTTTATTTTATTCTTCTTTTTTCTCCTGATTCAACAACTCCATGCTCCGATTCATGATTATTGATTAATTATGCTCTTGATTCAACAATAGCATAATAGATTCTTCCCTTTTCTTGAAAATTGATACTTTTCCTGACAACAACAGCACATATTAGAGACCATTGGAGCAAAGCAAAAGATGTTGATATTTGATAAGCACAACAATGACCCTCAGGTTAGTAAGTAGAACCATTTTCATTCATTTTATTTTTTCAACTCTTGTTTTTTATATTTTATTGTATAAGTTGATTATAACATCTTTGCTCATGTCAGGGTTAATGCACTGTCTAACTAACCTTATTGCAGTTTCTAAGGATGATGGTAATTCATGATGCAGATTGCTTTAAGTTCAGTAGCAGAATTGATTTAAGACAATGAAATTTTTGTTTGCAATTGTTTGAATAGAGCATTCTAATTATTTTGTACTAGTCACTTTTAAGAGATAGTAGTTGGGAAAGCTGTTCCAGTTTGGTACTGCTAGCATCCAAATTTTGATTATTTATTTCTTCAAGTTCATCTGATCACTGTTTCTTGTCAGATATAATCTGTAACAGGTACAATATACTTGATCAAGGTTTTGTTAAGGAATCGGTGTTTTCATTTTGGCTGAACCGTAACCCAGAGGAAGAGAATGGAAGCGAACTTGTTTTTGGAGGTGTTGATCCCAATCACTACAAGGGAAAGCACACTTATGTGCCTTTGTCAAGAAAAGGATATTGGGAGGTTAATCATTAAATATAGTCTTTTTCTTTAAAAATTACAATGCATTTTTTATTTCTCTTCTTTTTTTACTAACTTTTATCCTTTTTTTCTTTGCAAGAATTTGATATGGGAGATATACTTATTGGAGACAAAAAAAAATGATATGTGAAGAACAAAAAAATTAGTATAATTCTGCTAGTTTTTCTTATGACATGATCATAAATGGTTCATGATTTCAGTTCTAATTTACTGACCTGATCACATTTCTATCCAGAAATTTGTACTGACAGCTGTTTAGTTATTGCAGACTTAGGGACTTCTTTGTTGGCAGGTCCAACGATATGAATAAAATAAGTACTCTAACTATAGTTGCCAGTTTGTTCTTCAATTCCTTTTGTAGAATTTAGGGAGGTTAATGAAAGGTAGGTAACGAATTCCTTGATTTGGGATATACAAAAGCTTGGCCCCAACTTGTTCTCAACCACTCTCTCTCATCTCATTGCCACCAACTCTTACCACTTCTTCATTCCCTTCATTCTCATCCAAAGTACTCTCTTTATTATCTTTTCCTCCATCGAAATTTTCAACCCCAACTAGTAAAAATATGAAAGATCTTGTTAGCATTTTTATGTATTTTCTCTATCTTTCTAATATCATCCACTGTATTCTAATGATACTGATCTTTATTGCTGGTGGTAACTTTCTGGTTTTGGCAGGAAAATGGCCAGTGCTGGTTTATCTGGAACTCTTTCGTCAGGAATTAGAAATTTGAGCCATCTCTGAACATTGTGAGTGTCTCTCTTATTCTTCACATAAATTGTCTATACTTTTCAAATTTAATGGTGAATTATGGTGTATTGTTGACTCAGAAGTATCTGAAAGATGCCTTGTTTATTATGCTTTTTGTTCATAAATAGTCATAATAATCTTCCAATAATTTTTAATAGATGCCAAATAACGGTAGGAAAAAAATAAGTAGTCATAAAATACAATGAACTTATTTTATCATGTGACTAAGTGAATTTTTTCATTGCTAAACTTAGGTTACTGAAGAACAATCAGTTATTTGGTCCTATTCCAGCTGAGATAGGCAAGTTGTCAGAGCTCTAGACCTTTCCAGTAACCTGTTTGTTGGAAAAATTTCTAGTTCTGTGGGCTTATTGTCTCAACTAAGTTACTTGTGAGTGTATCTTAGCTTAACAAATGATCTTGACACGCCAAACTTATTTGAAAGAATGGTAAAATCTGACAGTGATTTTGTGTGCATAAACATCATTTAGTTTATTTATGTGCATTTTGGTGAATACAATAATCTCTATCGTCTTTCAATTTAACATGTAGGTTACAGCTCTATCAAAAATAGCTCAGAATACTCAAAATATTGATCCAAATTGTTGTTGCTGTCTCTCAAACAGCTTCAATTATATGGGAAGCAAGTAGTTCATTCAAGGTTTAGTTACTTGAAAATTCTCTATGGTTTCATTGAACTTCCATATTGAGTTTGAAACTGCTTTTTTTTGTGTAGATATTATTATAAGTTAGTAAAAAAACAAACCTGCTTCAGTTGCTCAATTTTTAAAGAACACTCTCAATCTGGATAAGGTTGTACCTTTCATGTAATGCAATTTAATTCTAGATTTATGTTTGTTCTTGTAATATATACCTCTTGGTTGTATTGGGGTAAAAAATTATGAATGAAAACTCTATGAAATTGATCCATGTGTATTTTGACTCATGTGCAAAAAACACTGTTAGTGTTGAATTTTGATAAAAAATTCTATGATTGATAAGCAGCTAATTAATGAGATGAGAGTATGTAAATGAAATGAGATTAATGAATGATTTGAAATTAAAAATAAATAAATAATTACAGAATTTGTGGAGGTTTGAAAATCTCACAAAATAGTTAATTTTTGTTAATTTTAAAAATTAATTTGTGGAAGTTTTAAACTGTCACAAAAGTTCAATATAAAACTCCCACTAAACACACATAAAACTCCCCACTAAATAAATTGTGGAGGTTTTTAAAAATTTTCACAAAAAATTTCGTAGTACCTTAAATTTTGGGGGTTTTGAAAACTCCTACAAATTATTTAGTAGGAGTTATAAACCTTCACAAATAAAAAAAAAACTGTCATAAATAAACAAAAACCTTGTAGTGACCACTGTCCACTTGACGATTTGGGGAAGAGAGGGAGATGGGTTTGAGAGTATGTACGTGGGAGGGGTGCTTCAAGGCTGTGAATGGAGTGAGGAAGGGAATGATATCTTTTAAATTTGGGGTTTAAATAACCATTGTATTTTGTTCGAAAAAATTAGATGGTCATGTCTCCTCATTAAAAAAAATCATTGTGCTTTGGGTTATTGTTAGATTTTATTCGTTGGTAAATATCATCTATTTTCGTCAACAAATTTTCTTATATTATTGTCGAAAATATTTTTATAGTAAATCTGACAATAAAATTTCGCCAAATCAAAAGATATTTTGTGTCATATTTACCATTAAATTTAACGACAAAACAGTAAATCCGACTATAAAGAACAATTTTTTTCACTTAATTATTATTGTCGGGTTTTATTAGAAATTTCTATCGTAATAGTGGCTTATTTTTTCGATAGTAAATTGTCAAAATTTTCTAACAGTAAATTCTATATTAAAAATTTCTGGTAGTGAATACGCATTTATGAATAGAGAAAAAAATCATCTTAAATAGCTATCTTTTGCGGTTAATAATTATTAACTACGATTTTTTACATTTTTTTTAATTTTTATTGACTGAAAATGTAAAAATACAATGAGTCTATTATTACATGAGTTTTTAATTAAAGGGATTCTAGTTCTAAACTGCATGATAATGCCAAATTCTTCTTCAAATAATACAGAGTCATCTTTAGTTTGTTTATATAATATTTGCAATTAGTTTGGTTTTTAATCATCACTAGCAACAGGAGTTTCGCAAATTTTTTTTTTTGGTGCGATTCGTTCGCTAGCTAATAAGCAAAGTGTTAACAAAAGCAATTGATATTCCCTTTTCTTTTCTTTTTTTAATAAGGCATAAAGCGAAAAATAATAATTTATAGCTTATAATTAATTTGGCTTGTATTGAAAAGGTTTAGTCTAGCACTCTAGCTACATTTACCCGATACAATTTAAAGATATAGAATAGACTAAACCATACCTTATTAATTTCACCGTCACTTTTTTCAGTTCACTTTTATCTTCCTCAAAAAGTTGTTTGTTTAATTTTGTCACACAATCAAGCACGAACTAACGAATCACTTAATAATTCATTTAATTTTCAACATTACATGTCCTGCTTTAATATGAAATATTCAACTGACATACATGATGATTATATACCTTTTTTTATGTTGAGATAAAACAAGAAACGGCAGTTGTTCGGTTGTTCCACCTGTTAGAAAATTAT
>NC_029788.2:15178781-15184740 GCF_000816755.2 Arachis ipaensis
ATAGAAATTAATAGCCAAATATAAATAGAATTTCAAAATTTTAATCCTCAATATATTAAAATCATCTTACAATCTTTATCTAATCAAAAGGTTATTATTTAATCTAAAATAAAAATTTGATAGATTATTTTAATTGAAAATAAAGATCAAAGAAGTACAATTACCAAAAAATTCAGACATGCTTTTGTGCTCTCACGTCTATTTTTTCATAATTCAAGATAGATAGATGGTATTGAAATTAAAGAGCCTAAAATTCCAACACCACCATCTAATTAAATATTTAAAAATTGTGTTGACATAGTGGTATATTTAGCATGTGGCTGGGAATCTTGCTATTGTGGACCTCACATGCATGTACATGCCCATACTCTAAAACCAGTTGGTAGCCCATCACACACACATAATTTACTATTGGAGAGGAACCTCACTTCCTCCTCCATTTTCTTGTTTTTTCTTTTACAGAAAAAAAAAAGGGAATGAAATGATCATGATAGGAAGTTAGCACCAATTTTTATTTTCATTTTTTAATCTTTTAGTCAATGACATGATTCATTTTTAGACTGATGATTGAGAGTTTTAATTTATTCTCTTAATTATTCTTTCAATATTTAAATAAATAAATAAATAATATTATATTTTGAAACCATTAAAAAATAAAAATTTCAAGAAAAAATTTATTTAAAAATTAAAAAGATAATTAAAAAAATGAGTCAAAATTTTTAATTATTTTATTAAAAAATATGACTAAAAATTAACTATCAAATCAGTTATTATATTTATTTATATATATTGGTTTATAATTAAATATTTTTCTCATCAAATAATTAAAATTGTCATAATAATATAATCGAACATTAAACAAAAACAATCAAATTTATTTACAGTTGTATAATACATTTTTTATAACAAGCAAATACGTATTTTAATTTTATACAGCTAGGATGATTATTTTCTATTATATATGTTCGATCTCAATAATTCTTAATTGCACTCGAAATTATAAATATATGCCTAGATGAATACCATTTGTGTACCTAGCCCCTTATACAATCATGTATATGTATACAAGTTGGCGTAGAATTTTTTACATGCATGCATATATATGACAACATATTATAACTAATGCTATCTGATTATATTATTCTTTGGGGGTAAGTAAGGACTAATTAGGAAATAATGTTGAATATAACATAGTTGAAATGAGGTTAAATTATTGTGTTTATAATAATAGAAGAGCGAAGAATAATGAGAATTCTTAGAAAGCTCATTGGTTTCAGGTGAGATTAGATGAACTGAAATGACAGGGTACACAAATAATTTTATATTTAATCAGAACAAATATTGTTTGAATTTTTTAAAAAATATGGAGAATACGTGCTTAAGATCATTCTAGCTATTTTATCTGATATGATATGAAATTTAATTTTACGTAAGAACAAAATAAAAGAAACCCGGATTATTTAACGATAAATATATACTTTTTTTTTAATAAATTTTAATTTATATATAAGCTCTCTTATAAATGACTATAATGGTTTGTTTTAGTTTGCATTTTTTTATTTTTAATGTTGTTTATTTTCAAAATTATATGAAAAAGGTAAAAACAGTAAAAGAAATAAAAAAAAAAAACATTTTTTTCTCTCACAAAATCTCAAAAAAATAAATAAATAAATAAATAATGCAAAAAATATACATGAATGGCTTAAAAATTCCATCACATGAAAAATGTACTCAAAATTGATATATAGAAAACAAAAGAGTCTCCAAAATATTTTAGATCCAACATTTTGATACTAACAAATTTTTATTTTTTAGACTTCTTTCATAATTACTCTTTTTAGACAGAATTTTTGTCTTTTAATTTGGTCACTTTTAATCAAATTTTTAATATACTTATTAGACAAATAAAATTTTAACAAAATGTTTATTATAAAACAATCAGATAAGAAAATACACTATAAAATAAATTAATTTCCTTATAAAATGACAGAAAAATCAAATTATCTAATGAAAAGGATTTTTCAAAAAAAATTTGAAAATAAAAGATTATTGAGAACCAAATTGTATAATCTAGAATTCTTTGAGATTAATTCCGGAGTTTATTCAAAACAAAAAGTATTAAAGAAGGGTGTTACGTTGTAGATATTATAATAAAGAATTGAAGTAGTTGCAAACGGGTGGAAAGATGTGAATATAGCTCGGTAAAAAGGGACAAAACAGGGTACGTATTATTCTTCTATGGGCAAATGGGGTCACGGGATTTTGATCTTTTTTTTTCTCTTACAAGTTTTTATTAGTCAGAAGCAGTAACATCATCACGGGGATGAAAAAAATGCCTTTGAATTTTGTTGTTGTAAACACCCAACCAGAAACAGAGGTTTTGAATGAAGCAGTCATTGTATTTGGTGGGGAGAGAGAAAAACACCCTTCACAAACCGTCAAATTTGTATGTTGACTTCTGTAATTTTCCCAATGTCAATGCACCTTAGCTTATTGTAACACAAATTAAAATGATGCTTTCATTTGTAGACAAACATTATCCCTAAAAAAAGTTGCATTAAAATTTTTCATTCAAAATTTTTTATATTACATAATAAATTAAATAATACATATATTTATACACAAATATATAATGACTAATTTTAATAGTTAATTTTAACGTGCAAATAATATTTTTAATTAGGCCATTAAAACGTGCAAATAACATTTTTTATTAAATGTCTATTATTTCTTTAAAATAAATGTATATTTCCATTATAAAATAATTACAAAGACCTAGATGTGGAGGTAGAATAATCATGTACTCGTGTATGTGACATATAAACAAAAAGATAAATTTGGAAGAAATAATAAAAATTAGTTAATAATGCTAACACCAATTTTAGATATGTAATTTTTAACCTTAGATGTACAGTTTTTAAAATTGATTCTATTATTTATTTTTGACCAACAAATAGAATAATATGAAAAAGATAAATTTTGATTAATTATATATACAAATTTTTGTTAATTAATTATTTTTTAAGCACCCTGTTTCAGAAAGAAAAAGAAAAAAAATGCACCGTAGGATAGAAAGCCTATTAGCGCGCGGTACAAACTACAAAGTGAAAGAAAACGAGAGATTCTCCCGTCCGTGACCCACTCTTCTCGGAACAGAAAAAAAAAAAGTTAAAAATAAATTAACTCAAAATTATATTAAATTAACATTAATATATATAGAGTAATAGAGACATCCCCCTTTTCCGTTGTTATTTTGTACGATTCTATATACGTCAATCTTCCTAAGTTATGGCATATAACTTGATTTATTCATTTAATTTTAGCATCTACCATATGCTTAAGCCAACTGGTAGGTCACTATTCACCACCACTACCATACCCACTGAGTCCAACTACGTGTTACTCCGAGTCACACTCACTCACTCACTACTCTTAATAAATAGTAATACAATTAATCAGTTAAGTGTTAATTATAAGGTTGATGGATGTTAGAATGATTTTATCCAAATAATTGGATTTTCATTTTCAATTATTTTGATGATCGACGTGGAAACCCAATCAAGATATGAAAAAGCTTCAAAGTTCAAACCCTTTAAAATACGCAACTCCCACCACCATGACCACACTATATATACACAACAACACACAAAGACACACCTCATTCATCACTTCTCACTTACTCATCATTCAAACATGGCTTCTTCCCCTTCTTGTTCTAATTATTGTTACAACGGTAACAAGAGTTTGTTAGCATCGGTTATCGTGTCAGTTATTGTGGTAACAATAACGATAAGTAGTGGGGGCGTGGCAATTGCGGAAGGAGGGAGGGTGCCGTTTGCATGTGACCCGAAAAACGGTTTAACGAAGACGTTCAGATTCTGTTGGACGCACGTGCCAATCCACGTGAGGGTGCAGGACCTCATAGGGAGGCTCACATTGGCGGAGAAGATAAGGCTGGTGGTTAATAACGCCATAGCGGTTCCAAGGCTTGGGATTCAGGGCTATGAGTGGTGGTCGGAGGCCTTACACGGTGTTTCTAATGTGGGCCCAGGGACTAAGTTCGGTGGGCCCTTCCCTGGTGCCACTAGCTTCCCTCAGGTCATCACAACCGCTGCTTCTTTCAACCAGTCTCTATGGCTTGAAATCGGACGGGTAAGATTTTTTCATCGTTCTCCATCTGTAGCCGTTTCATTACTCCATGCATCATTTTCTCAACAGTTAAACAACACAACTCACTAATTGGATGCAATACTTTATCCATATTCATAAAATATATACACTCAACTTTTCCTTTCATCCATCAGTTAGGCTGTTCATTCATTGATTGGTTCTCCTTTTCGGCCAATTATGATTAAATTAATAATTTTTCCATACAAGCATCTAAACTCTAAAGTATATGTATGATAACATAACATATTATTGGCTTCGAATACAGACAGTAGCCAAAAGGGTCAATTGCTTTTGTGGAAGTATAAAGTACACTTATCATATTTCTCTTCCATAAGTTACCCTTGGATATAAGAAATTAATTATTTTGGGACCACTGCCTTTAATAACAAATGATACTTATTTTCCATAATTAAATCATTAGTTTTAGTGTATAGTTTAATTTATACATAATTATTTCATTATTTATAAAATCACGGGGCATAATTATTTTCATGAATTTTAAAAAATGTTCCTTAATCTTTAAAATAAGCTGTAGTTTTCACTCTCTACCAATCTAATCAAGTTACAAGTCCTCAATAAAATTGAAAAGGTATCTATCTATAAATAGGGCTCAAGTGCTTTCTTAGCTTTTTCAATTATAATTACCAAAACATAGATATACGACGACGACAAAATAAAATTGTTTTCATAAATCATATACAAACTATTTATAACTACCCGTTATATATATGTTTTTGCTGTCCTATCATATGTGTGAGCCAAAAGACCATTCATTTTCATTTGCTGATTCTAACCCCTTTTTTTAGTTTATTAGAAAATAAAAATTGTCATCAGATAGAATAAGACAAATGTATATATAAAAATAAATAAATAAAATAAAAAGGGTTAAAATATATTTGTTATTTAATCAAATTATGGTGTTACTCGGCTACTCGCAGCTCCTACATGGAAACAAACAGTGTCCCATGTGCCTTGCATGCATTTGAAGATGATATAAAATCTGACAAGTCGCGTCACTTTATAATAATTTATAGGTTTAATTTTGTGTAAAATGTTTTATACAATCATATAATTATATTATTTTTTTAAATAATTATTCACGTAGTTAATATAAAAGCTAGTTATTTTTATTGATGTGACGTTACGTAATTAGATATACGTATAAAACTATTTTACATTGATAATATATCAACATTAAATTCTAATTTATATTTAGTTTATATGCTAAAGAAAACGGGAGTTGATGTTGAAAATTCATCAACTCAATTTGTCACCAACCAGTTTCTATAAAAGAAGTCCCATTACGCCATTATTTCATTAAACAAACGAAAGCAACATGTTTGTGATGGTTAATTAATTAAATGGACTTTGGTATGGTTATCCTTTGTTATTATTATTATTTATCTTCCCTTAGCTTGGTTAAGTTTAATTTATATAATATATAGTACCCTTTGACGTATCTAATTAATTTAACAAGTTAAACATGTACGTGTATGTTGAGATTGGATAATCAATAATTAATAAAGATTTCGGTGACAATTAATAGAGACCCGTCTAATTCCTTGATGAAGCATGCAATACACAAAAAAGTCTCCTCCTCAAGGATTGTTATAGTATTATTTTTGCATGTTGTTGGATGTTGCTTAGTGAAACATAAAATCCAACCACCTCTTGATTTTTTCTTAATCTTGTGTAATTAATTATTGTTTGGTGAAAACTGACCAAACACAAGGTGTTTGATGTGTTGCCCATCAACACCGCCTCTACATTCAAGTGGCAAAACCTTGAG
>NC_029788.2:15184910-15186339 GCF_000816755.2 Arachis ipaensis
TATTATTTTTACAATAATAATAACTTAAATAAATTAATTTTACTAATATAAAAATATATATCGGTAACGATATATAAAATTAAATTAAGTTTATTTTTAGGCCGCTTTCTTCAATATAGATGATGCTCCCAAAGGTCATTATTCAGTTGCTTTAATTTTTAATAATTTTCTGTAACACTGATGAGCCAGAATTAATTACCTAAACACATTGAAGGGAAGTCCTTGTCTAGGTACAATATAATCTTGAAATTATTAAAGAAAAGGAAACTCGATATTCATTTGGTGGCATTATAGCATGACCATGTGACGTTTAGATTCCAAAATTGTCAAAGATAGAGTTTCTTGCTTGTTTCTTATTACCAATTGGTATTTCTTTAATATTCTCTTTGATGCTTTAGCCAAATTGATATTGAGACAAGACACAAGAAAAAATTAAAAAATTAATTAAAGAAATATTGTACTATTCAATTGAATGAGTATGTGAATTATATTTAATTTGATTGCTATGCTCATCAGGTGGTGTCTGATGAAGCAAGGGCAATGTACAATGGTGGAGCTGCAGGGTTGACATTTTGGAGTCCTAATGTGAACATTTTTCGCGATCCTCGATGGGGTCGTGGCCAGGAGACTCCTGGCGAAGACCCCACCTTGGCCGCGAAATATGCTGCAAGCTATGTGCAAGGACTCCAAGGCAACGGCGCGGGTGACCGGCTCAAGGTGGCTGCTTGTTGTAAACACTACACTGCCTATGATCTTGATAATTGGAACGGCATAGACAGATTTCATTTCAATGCCAAGGTACGTTTCAATAAATATAATTAATTTGTATAGTCAATAATATTACACTTATTTCTTAAAAAAATAATTTAGGAAAGATTACACATAGTATTATTCTCTTTGTAAAAAGAAAAGAAAACTAGTGCGTTTGATTTGTGTTTTTATTTTTTATTTTTTATTTTTAATATTTTTTAATTTTTGAATTTTGTGAAAAAAAATAAAAACAATAAAATTATATTTTCTGTTTTCAGCTCGTGTCCTTTGCAAAATCTAAGAAACACCAAACATTGAAAATGAAAACTAAAAATAAACACATAAAGCTAGTGCACTCTAACTTTTTTGAAAGAGAAAAGTTTAAGGGTCAATAAAATCTATTTTTTTTTTGTTAGTACATTTAGTTATCAACTTAAATACCTAATACTTTTATTTTAGTGGTCTAACAACATATTTTTAGCCGACACTTTTAAATATTATAGACTAACTGCTACTAAAAATAATAAATTCTACTAATTCTCTAGTATTTTTTTTTTAAATTTTGAATTATATGCATATATAAATATAAATACAGACATGACAAATTAAGCATACTATGTCTGATATCATCACATCATTTTTGGCAGAAAAATTAATATAATTTACCCATTTTTTAAAA
>NC_029788.2:15186368-15191127 GCF_000816755.2 Arachis ipaensis
TTCTTCAAGTGGTTGCTCTATATGGGCGTTGATCGCACTTTTCATTATATGTCTCTATGCCTCTGCCTTTATTCACTTCTTACGTTGGAGGGAATATAAAGTCACACACCCTTTATCTAATATCCTTATCTAATATCCATATTCAGCTTGCAAAGCTATGAGACTAGAACCATATGGTGCTTGTATCATTCTTATTTCTTGGGATGTAACAAGTATTATTTTCCATTATTGCTATGAGGCATTTTTTTCATTAAAGTGATGCAAGTGGTTGATAATGACATTTGTCCACTTGCAATTAGTTTGGGTTAATTGACAGCGATGCAATTCAAACTACCAAATCATCAAAGATTATTTCAATAGAAAACATATTTTAGAATAATTTAATTTGTTTAATATAGAACTTGTTTGTCGAGATAACATATAATACTTACTAATACATAGATAAAATAAATAGATGTTCACTCAAAACTAACTAACTAATTAAAGAAAATATGGATTCATGTAGGTTAGCAAGCAAGACTTGGCGGACACCTATGACGTACCATTCAAAGCTTGTGTGTTGGAAGGGAAGGTGGCTAGTGTCATGTGTTCCTACAATCAGGTCAATGGCAAGCCCACTTGTGCCGACCCCGAACTCCTTCGCAGCACCATCCGCGGCCAATGGGGTCTCAATGGGTTAGTACTTATCTCTCATTCGATTCTTTTGTGTTAAAATTTCACATGACTCTGTCGATGAACAAAGTATCGACAAA
The DNA here is from genome assembly GCF_000816755.2 of Arachis ipaensis. Taxonomy (NCBI): domain Eukaryota; kingdom Viridiplantae; phylum Streptophyta; class Magnoliopsida; order Fabales; family Fabaceae; genus Arachis; species Arachis ipaensis. The sequence continues at coordinate 15,187,121 of NC_029788.2, forward strand.
GTTATGTTAAAATTTAAGTGAAAACTCAGGTGAAGTCGACTTCACGTGAAGTTGATATCTGAGAGTCGTTAGATGAAAATTTAGTCAAATCAGTCAAATCATCTGGCGGCTCTCACATATCAACTTCATAAGAAATCGACTTTATTTGAGATTTCACCTAAAATTTAACATATATATGGATGATTGCTTATAGTGTTTTTTTTTTTGTCGGAGTATACTATGATAGCCAACACTACACAAGGACGCCGGAAGAGGCGGCGGCGGATGCCATCAAAGCAGGCTTGGACTTGGACTGCGGCCCATTCTTGGCGATCCACACGGATGCGGCCATTAGACAAGGGCTCATTTCAGAGAACGATCTTAATCTTGCTTTGGCTAACCTTATTACGGTCCAAATGAGATTGGGCATGTTTGATGGTGAACCTTCGGCCCAACAGTATGGGAATTTGGGCCCAAGAGATGTGTGTACCCCGGCCCACCAAGAACTGGCCCTTGAGGCAGCTAGACAAGGCATCGTGTTGCTTGAAAACAAAGGGAACGCGTTGCCTTTATCCCCTACGCGGGTTCGCACCGTAGCTGTCATTGGGCCCAATTCAGATGTTACTGTTACAATGATAGGAAACTATGCTGGTACGTCTTCACCAATTTACCAATTATTAATTAGCTTAGCATAGTTAAAGTGTATTTTCAAATTGATCTGGGAAATTCAAAAATTTTAATTTAAAAATATAAAATATTTTTTTGTTAAATTGTAACAATATCTTGATATCTAATAATATTAAATCACAAACTAAATTTTTAAAATATTTTTAATGTCTTTTTTAATTAAGTAAATCATGCAAGATAATTTTTTTAATAATAAATAATAATACATAAAATTTTTAAACCCATTTCAAAAAAATAGGCCAAAAGAATTATATTAGACACTGTGACTTGTGATAATATTTAGCTGTATCTAAATATTTTTTGAAAAATATATATTTTTTTTATTTTTATTAAGACACAGTTGAATAAAATATAATGCATATTAGACGATTATCGAATGAGTGTCATGTTTAAAATGTGTTTAAAATACAAATATGACAACAAGATGTCCATACTTCATAGTTTTTTTTAGAATACTTGTTAATACAACTCTTGTTTTTATTACTAACTAAATTTTGAATTAGGTCTAACTTTTGTTTACCAACATAAATTCTGGTTATTGATGATCTTTGTATGATACTGTGTATTTTGATTTTGGGTAGGTGTTGCATGTGGCTACACATCACCATTACAAGGGATTTCAAGATATGTTAAGACCGTACATCAAGAAGGGTGCAGGGATGTTGCATGTGGAGGCAACCAACTATTTGGAGCCGCAGAGATCGCATCCAGGCGAACAGATGCAACAATACTTGTCATGGGCCTGGACCAGTCCATAGAGGCTGAGACCAGGGACAGGGTTGGGCTTCTCTTACCGGGCCTCCAACAGGAGCTTGTGTCCAGAGTTGCCAGGGCCGCCAGGGGCCCAGTTGTCTTGGTCATCATGTCTGGTGGCCCAGTTGATGTCTCATTCGCCAAAAATGATCCCAAGATCACTGCAATTTTGTGGGCTGGTTATCCTGGCCAAGCTGGAGGAACTGCCATTGCTGATGTCATCTTTGGCAGAACCAATCCAGGTACCCTAAAATTCTTTTTTTTTTCTTTTACAAAAAAAAAAGAAAATAAAAAAAAATTAAAAAGTTCAAATAAGAGTATTTAGGATTTATATGGAATTAGCTTATGTTTTTAGAAGTAGGTTATATATATATATATTCACTACCTAACAAGAAATTGTTTAGATTATTTTTTGTAATTTGAAAGTGGCATGCAGAACATTGAAAACTGGCAGCTTTTAAGTTTGAAATCAATATAATTATAAAACATATTCTTTTTGGTCAACAAAATAATTTTGATATATCTTGTCCAAAAATAGAATAATTTTTTTTTATATACATAGTACTATAGTAGTGACAATCCAAATCCTGTCATATTTGATTTCATTTTTCGTTTTTTTTTTTTGGTATAAGATGGGGCCTAAAGGCCCAGATTTCATTTTTATAGTAAAAATAAAAAGTTGAGTTGTTTCTTTCTCTAATTTTGGGCAGGTGGAAGGCTTCCAATGACATGGTACCCACAAAGCTATCTATCGAAAGTGCCAATGACAATAATGGACATGCGTCCAAACCCATCAACAGGGTACCCAGGAAGAACCTACAGATTCTACAAGGGCCCAGTTGTGTACCCATTTGGGCATGGACTAAGCTACAGTAGATTCTCCCAAACCCTAGTACTTGCACCCAAACAAGTCTCAGTGTCCTTCTCAACTCCCCTCAAAGCCCAAACAAACTCAACTTGGGCCTCATCTTCAATCAAAGTGAGCCATGCAAATTGTGATGCCCTACATATGGGCTTCCATGTTGATGTGAAGAATGAAGGGTCAATGGATGGGACACACACCCTTTTGATTTTCTCTAAGCCACCAATTAAAGGGAATAATAATTGGTCAGAGGATAAGAAATTGGTGAGTTTTCATAAAGTGCTTGTTCCTGCTGGATCAAAGCAAAGGGTTAGTGTTGGTGTTCATGTTTGCAAGCATTTGTCTGTTGTTGATGAGTTTGGGGTCCGAAGGATCCCAATGGGTGACCATGAATTACATATCGGTGATCTCAAGCATTCTATTTCTGTCCAAACTCAGGACTAAATCAATAGTTAGAACGGATTTAAAACATTGAACCGGGTTAATCAGACTCCTAATAATAGGACCTAAAAGCCGACGGTTCAATGGGATAAAAAGAAAAACAGAGGAACCAAATGATTTAAAATGTCAAACAAATTTGACACATAGAACCATAATTTTCTTTTTAAAAATTTTACAAAATAGAAATGATTGGAAAGTGTATTGATTGTGTGTTTGCAAATGCAAATGTAAAATAAGGAAATAGGGTTGGTTGGTCTCATTTGTAAGTGTCCATTATTATTCTTGATGCAAATGTAAAATAGGGCAAGTATAGGTGACATACATTTGTAAAATCAATCATCATATATATGGTTGCAAATGTACTATTATGGGAACTTTCTTAGTATGTTGAAAAGAGGTTTTGTGAACAAAGTATCCTTTGTCAATTGTCATGTTTCTAAATGTCATTTCAAGATTGAATGTCTTGCTTACTCAAAGTGAACAATCTATGGCAAGTTGTGTTTACTTTTGTTGCTTCTTTGCTCCCTTATTACTGGACAATTTTTGCCCATTCATGCAACAAGCCTCACAAATNNAGAGCCTTAAACAATGTTGGATCTTGAGGACTATAATGTAAATTTATAACCTTTTTTTTTCTTTGGGGTCATTAATCTCTTAAGGCTTAACTTGGATCTTCTAGGTATGTTAGATAGGTTAATGGTTTTTGAATTAAATACAATAATTAACCAGAAACAGAAAATATTAATTAAGCATTCTAAGGTCTAAGCTAACCCTATGCGGGCTTAACATGTTAAGGCCTATTCCATCATTCAATTTCCATGAACTACAAATTTTCTCCCTCAATTTTTTTTTTTCTGATGAATTTTTTTTAGCATTGTTTTTATTTTGAGCTATCCATTCTTTCCGGAGAAAGGAGGAAAACTATAGGGAGTGGGTGGTGCCATTTATTATACATTGTTGCCAAAGAAAACTTTATCGAAAGTAAACAGATCTTATTCCGTTAATTAATTGTATAATGAAGGACTAATTTATTCCATTACACACACACAAAAAAGAACAATGAAAATTTATAGATGATCATCCACTAGTGAAGTAGTTTGGTGTCACTTGCATATATAGTTGGTACTCCCATGCAAATATGTTATGTAATATCATGGAAATCTCTGAAGAGCCAAAGCTAAATAATTCCAAATTATTTAAGAACATAAATACGATAAGATAGGACAACAATTACATCAATCTCCCTACTAATCAGTCCTTTATTTATTTAATTTATTGAGTCAAA
>NC_029788.2:15191175-15197384 GCF_000816755.2 Arachis ipaensis
TCAAAATTTAATTTAGTATTTTATAATAATAAATATAATTAATTATTTTTTATTATAATTAATTATTATGATAAACAATGTAAAAATTAATTAAGAATGATAAATCAAAAAAGTTAGAATTATACAAAATAACAATATTAATAAAATATTAAGCCCTGTATCATTGTGGATCTGGGCCTGGAAAGAAGAAGGGGGCAAGCCAGGAGATGGAATGCGGTATTGAAGCTGGTCCAGGTCAGGAGCAACATTGCGGGTCTGGGTTGGAGAAGCAGGTTAGGCCATACCAGCACCAAGAGAGTGGATCTGGGCCGGGTCAGACTCCTCCACGCGTTCCAGGGTCGTGGACGAAAGAAGCTGATTCATCCAGGGGCGCCTTCAGCGAGAATAGCTGCGCGACACCTCCCTTGGTGGACGACGTGGGCGATCGGGATAACTCACTTCCCTGTGCGTCGAGGAGAGGCGCGGCTGAATGTCCTGGCGGCGCGGCTGTTCGGTCTGGCGGGGGAGCAGAGGAACATAGCCATGCTCTGGTAAAATGCACCAGTGAGGGAGCTGCGACAACGGTGGGACAGAAAGCACTTGTTGGCTTTGTAGACGAACCGGAAGTGGAGGGAATTGTTGATGAGGTAAGAAGCCGGTCTGAACATGGCTGTCAATACATGATATGTCGGGGAAAGGTGAGTGAATTGGAAGAGATAGAAGGCGAAGATGAAGGTGTGGGTCAAGGCAATGTGAATGAATGGCGTAATGAGGATGCTGGATCCGAGACAGAAATTGAATGTGCAATACCAGATTTTGATCAGATGGGTACGCAGGCAGGACAACTAGTAGAGAATAATGAAATGTTGAAGCTAGCAGTGGAGTCAGGTGCGGTTTTTTATGACGATGAATAAGATATTATGGCGATTCTACAAAGTCAGAATGAAATAATCGCAGCAAAAAGAAAGATGGCAAAACAAAAGGAGAAAGCTAGGAGGAGCAGGCCTAAACAACATAATAAGGTGTGTAGAAATTATTTTAAATGATTTATAGTTGTTGGAATGTTAGAGGCCTAGGAGGGTATGGAAAGTGGAGTATGGTGAAAGAGTTAAAGAAAAAATATAGGTTGAATATGTTAGGGTTGATTGAGACGAAGAGGGAGGATGTGACTAAGTTTGATGTAGCACGCTTGTGGGGTTGTGATGCGGTGGATTGGGAGTTTGTGGAATCTGTTGGTGCATCGGGCGGTTTATTGTTAATGTGGGATAATTTCTTATTTAAAAGATTGAACTGCTATAAAGGAAATGGCTGGCTGTGCGTCGAAGGTTCTCTGACAAAAAGTAATTTCAAATGTGCTTTCTGCTTGGTGTATGGTGCACATGTTCGGAGTGAGAAACTGGTGATGTGGGAGGAGTTAAGTTACATGGACGGTCTCTGTCAGGTTCCGTTTTGCTTCATGGGAGACTTTAATCTGATTCTGCGGTTGGAAGAAAGGAAAGACGCTACTAGTCTACCGGCATCTGCGGAGGATTTTAAGGAATGGGTACAAGATTTACAGCTACTCGATTTACCGTTAATTGATCGAAAGTCCACATGGTTTTGAGGTCGTTCTTGTAGCCGCATTGATAGGATTTTGGTCAGCTTGGAGTGGCTTGAGGAGTTTCCAGATACTCGTTTGAAAGGAGGGCCGAGGGGCCTATCAGACCATTGCCCTTTGATTTTAGAAGACTCTAGAATTTGTGCGGGTCCAAGACCGTTCCGCAGTTTGGATTCCTGGTTTACACAAGAAGGGTTTCTGAAGCTGGTAAAGGATGAGTGGAGGAATTTGGGAGACGACATGTTTACTAACAAGCTGAAGGCACTGACAGTACCGCTCAGGAGATGGCATACGGATAATTTTGGGGACATGGACAACAGGATAAAGAAGTTTGAGGAAGAGATCAAGAAGATTGATGATAAGGTTAGTGCTGGTAGTTATGATGGAACAATGGAGGCTAGACGTAAGGCTCTGGTGACTTGCTGTGCGAAGTGGTATGTCAGAAAGGAGTTGCATTGGAAGCAAATGTCCCGATCCAAGCATACTAGAGATATGGACAAGAACACTAGGTACTTCCATAACCTAGCATCGGCAAGAAGGAGGAACAACAGAATCGATTCTTTAGTGATCAATGGAAGATTGGTACGGAATCAGGCCAGAATAAAGACTGCGATTATGGGTTTTTATAAACAGCTGTATAGACAGGAGCATGCCCCTTTGATTGGGATCCGTGATGGGATGGTTAAGCAGATTACTAACGAAGAGGCAGCAGTACTAGAGGAAATGCTGTCGACAGAGGAAGTACGAGAGGCAGTTTGGGATTGTGAGTCCAGTAAAGCTACAGGGAGTGATGGCTATAATATGAACTTCATAAAGAAATGTTGGGATGAGCTTGACCAGGAGTTTACTGCAGCTGTGTTGGGCTTTTTTCAGAGTGCTAAGCTACCAGCAGATGCTAATGTCACCTGGGTGGCCCTAGCTCCAAAATTTGTGGGGGCCAAGGAAATAAAAGACTTAAGACCGATTAGTATGGTTGGCTGTGTCTATAAGGTGATATCCAAAGTGCTGGTAAGAAGAATGCGATCAGTGATGCCACATCTAGTGGGGGAGACTCAGTCCGCATTTGTAAAGGATCGCAAAATACATGATGGTGCCCTCATTGCTTGTGAGACAATCCAATGGCTTAAGTTGCGAAAGAAGCAAGCGGAAATTGTTAAACTGGACTTTCAGAAAGCCTATGACAGAGTGAGATGGAGCTTTGTGGATATAGTGCTACAGAAAATAGGTTTTGGGCTTAGATGGAGGACCTGGGTGAAGGAATGTGTGACTACAGCATTTATGTCCTTGTTAATCAATGGGTCACCAACCAAGCCGTTCAAGATGGAGAGGGGGATCAGACAAGGCGATCCTCTCTCCCCTTTCCTATTTGTTCTTGTTGTTGATGTTCTGCACAGGATGGTGGGGGAGGCGGTTGGAAATGGCAGAATTTCTCCACTGCTGGTGGGAAGGGACAATATAGAATTGTCGCATCTCCAATTTGCAGACGACAGAATCCTTTTTTGTCCACAGGAAACGGAGTCGCTGGTGAATTATAAGAGGCTTCTGCGTTGTTTTGAGTTAATGTCTGGCCAGAGTATCAACTTTGAAAAGTCGAGCCTAATTTCAGTCAATTGTGAGAAGGAATGGGTGACGAACATGTGCGGTCTGTTGGGATGTGCCGAAGCTGTTTTACCTGTCAGGTATTTAGGAATCCCTCTTAGCGCTAATCCTCGGCTGGTGAAGACTTGGAAACCAATCATAGATAAGGTGGAAGACAAGCTGAGCTTATGGAAAGCTAGATCTCTCAACATAGCGGGTAAGTTGGTCCTTATAAAATCTTTTCTCAATAGCCTGCCAGTTTACTACTTAAGCTTATATAAGATGCCAAAGGGGGTTGCAGAAAAGATTATCGGACTCCAAAGAAGGTTCTTGTGGAGTAAAGAAGATGGGAATAACAGGATACCACTGGTGAAATGGGAGGTAGTTCAAGCGCCGAAAAAGCTAGGTGGCTTGGGGGTGGGAGATGCTCTAATTAGGAATGCATCGCTTCTGTTCAAATGGTGGTGGCGCTTTTCAAAGGAGGACTTCCCGCTTTGGAAGAAGGTTGTATGCTCTTGTAATCACCTGGACCCATCTGTAATGTTATCAAGCCAACCTTTGCCTTCAAGAGGGGGGCCATGGAAAGATATTTGCCAGCTAAATATTAAGGAGCAACAGGCAAGAGATATGATGATCAGGGGTCTGTCCATGGAGGTCGGAAATGGAAGAAACATTCGTTTCTGGGAGGATGCGTGGGTACAAGGTGGCCCTTTGAAAGATTATTTTCCGAGACTTTTCTCTGTTTCAAATCAACAAGGATCCGTAATAAGCGACTGTGGATTTTGGGATGGGTTAGAGTGGGTATGGGACTTCCAATGGAGGAGAGAACTCTTCCAATGGGAGTTAGAGCTGCTCAATCAACTTTACAAGCGGTTACGGGTTGTAAGATTATCGGTTGATAGAAAGGATTCAGTTGTATAGAAATTTGATAAAAATGGTATTTTTTCTACTAACTCCTTTGTGCATGTGCTACAGCAAGAGACTCTCCCAGCTGACATCACGAGTTACAAATTCACAAGTTCCATTTGGAGAGGGTTGGTTCCTCCAAGAGTGGAGCTATTTGCATGGTTTGTGCTAGTAGGCGGGGTCAACACGAAGGAGAGGCTAAGTAGACTTGGCATTATTAATCATCATGACAATATGTGTGTGTTGTGTAAAAAGGACATAGAGTTTGTACACCATTTAATTTTTGCTTGTGAGTTTACGTGGCAGGTGTGGTGTGCTTTGTTGATGCTTACTGATAGAGCGTGGACCGCCCCGGGAACTGTTAAAGAGTTCTTTGAGAGTTGGACTAGAATAACAGGTGAGAAGTCTGAGCAAAAGAAATGGTTGATAGGATTCTGTGCAGTTATTTGGAACATCTGGTTGGAGCGGAATAGCAGAGTTTTTCAGAGAGTAGAGACAAATGTTGAAGGAGTAAAGATTCTGTCCTTCTTGAGTTACAAGGAATGGTGTGAAGTTAATCCGTTTGGTTGTTGATGGCAATGCCGGAGATGACAACGGGTTACAACTTTTTATTTATGTTTATGTTTGGTTTTTGTTGTCTTTTGTTCCATTTTGCTCCACTTTATTGTGTTGAACTACCTATGTTCAAAAAAATAAAAAATAAAATATTAAGCCAAATTTAAAAAGATGCTGCACAATTAAGATAGTAAGATATACGGTCCAAGATTCTTGAGTAATTACACAATTGCTGTACTTTACAATCAAGCTAAATAAGGAAAGGATTTTCATTCAAAGCCAATGGCTAAGAGCGTTGAAGAGGAGATATTAATCTTTATAAAAGAAAGATCGAACCAAGAAAGTACTTTGAACAAAATTTGATCTGACATATATTGCTGTTATTCTTTATTTATTGAGTGTGTTCTTGTTTATCTTTAGTCTAAACTCAAGCTTATTTTAAAAATTCAAAGGATTAAAAAAATAATACAAAAGTCATTTTAATCTTTTTGTTTGAGTGTTTTGAATTTGAAAAGTGTGTTGGTTTAAAATGGATTTAGTTCCCCGTAGAAGGTTGAGTTAGTACCTAGCAAATGTGTTACTAAGCTTGAAATAGTTTAAGCAAGGTAAAGTATTAAATTGGTCTCTTAGGTTTGGGTGTAATAATTTTGTTTTGTTCTTTAAGGTTTAAAGTGTCTTATTTAAATTCAAAAAAGTTTCATTTAGCTTCAATTTAGTTCTACTGTGAGGTTAAAGTTAAATAATTAATGAAATGTTTTACATGACAGCAGTACAAGAACAAGGTCGATAATCTAGAGAACAAGTACAAGCTCCAAAGGCACAAAATCAACTGTGAATGCATCAATACATTTATTTAGCATTGTCCTTAGTTCTATAGAAAATATTTCATTTTAAGTTGTAATAAAAATGATAAATAAATGTATTGATGCATCCAGTCATCCACAGTTGATTTTGTGCCTCTAGAGTTTGTACTTGTTCTCCAGATTATCGATCTTGTTCTTATACTACTACATTTATAATTATTTAACTTTGATTTCACGGTGGGACTACATTGAAACTAAATAAAATTTTTTTGGATTCAAATAGGACACTTTAAACCTTAAAGACCAAAACAAGATTACGCCCAAACATAAGAAACCAATTTAGTACTTTATCCTTTAGGTAAAATTATAAGAGTGTGAATCTCTTAGAATTAATATTCGTAATTCAAATAAATTATAGTAAAAATTCTACCATTGTTATAATAAAAAATAGACATAAATTGACATTATATTTTGTAACAAACCAAAATATATCATAATATCATTTTTCTCCTTTTTTATTCTCTGCAATTTCAGTTATGTTTATTCTACACTATAGAACAAAACAAAATTAAAAATAATCTCTTAAATTCAATATTTTACACAATCTGTTTTATTAAATTGTAAAAATAATTCTTTGATTTAACCCCTCCTCAACTCACTTGAACCTTCGTATTTATTTTGTTTTTCTCTGTTTCAACGCTCAATAATAAATACCATGTGGTCCTTGTGACGAAACTAACTCTATAATCCCCAAAATATAGAATTTAAAAAAAAAAATAATAATTGAATAT
>NC_029788.2:15197932-15198588 GCF_000816755.2 Arachis ipaensis
AATGTTTATATGTTTTATATAAAAATATTTTTTTATTTAGTAATTTAATTTCGTTATATATTCAAATTTTTTTATAACTAAATTTAACTAAGTTGGTTCAAACTTAACAAACACCAATTTTACTAATAAGAGCGTGTAGACACGCTCCAACTCTCAGTGACACATTGGCGCTTTTTTTTCTTCTTCGCGCTCTTTCTTTTTTTTCACGCTCTTTTTTCTTCTCTGCATGCAGTTGTTGCGTTTTTTTTTCTCTTTATTTTTCTGGTATTTTTTCAGCATTATGTATGTCTTTTTTTTTTGTTTGATTTTTTTCTTCTCTTTTTTTTGTTTTTATTCTTGTTAAGAGGGTAAAACAAGAAGAATTATGAGAATGTGAGATAAGAAAAGAAGAAGATGATGATGATAATAACGAAAAAGAAGAGGATGAGAAGTTTTAAATTATGCAGAATTTATTAAAAAATAGGGGTAAGTATTGTTTTGGTCCCTAACGTTGAGGATGAGAATCGAAACCGTCCCTCATCTAATTTTTGATTTAAAATCGTCCTTAACATTTTTTCATATTAAAATCATCATTTTTAATAAAATTTTATTCCTAAACTACCCTTATTTTAATAAAAAAATATAAAAAATTTTCAAAAAAAATAAAAGAAAACGGG
>NC_029788.2:15198662-15210623 GCF_000816755.2 Arachis ipaensis
GAGCTCGAGCTGCCGATCTACCCAGCCGCTTTTGCCGCCACCGTGGAGTGCGTCACTGCCATTCATGCATGCTCCTGCCACTGCCGATCTACCCAGCCGCTTCTGCCGCCACCGTGGAGTGCGTCGCCGGGAAGGGGAGCCCGAGCTGCCGATCTACCCAGCCGTCGAGTGCGTCGCCGCCGTTCATGCATGCTCTTGCCACCGCCAATCTACCCAGTCGCCGTCGCTCCGTCGCCCACGAGCTGCCGGTAGTCCTGCAATGCCGCTTGCATCTGCTTCTTTGTGCTTTGAATTTCTGATTTGGCTTTGTGCTTCTCTGTTGATTTGGCTTTGTGCTTGAATTTTCTACTTCTGCTTTTCTTTCTTATTGAATTTTCTGCTTTGTGCTTGAGTTTCTGCTTCTGCTTCTCCATCGTTGAATTTGTGCTTCTGCTTCTCTTGTTGAATTTTCTGCTTTGTGTTTCTGGTTGTGTTGATTTAGTTATTGAATTTGTTGAATTTGTGTTGATTTGTTGAATTCCTGATTCCTTGATTTGTTTAATTTGTGTTGATCATGTTGTTATTCTTGGTGGTGTTGTTGTTGGTGTTGGTGTTGGGATTGGTGTTGGTGCCGGTGGTGGAGGTAAAGGTGCCAGTAGCAGGAAAGGGTATTTTTGTCCGAAATAAATTAAAAGGACGATTTTAATACGAAAAAAAAATGTTAAGGACGATTCTAAATAAAAAATTATATGAGGGACGGTTTCGATTCTCACCCTCAATGTTAGGGACCAAAACAATACTTATCCCTAAAAAATAATACCGAAATTTTTTAACAATGACATTGAAACTCCTTAATTTTGACATCGAAATTTAACTAAAAAACACAGCTTCTTTAATGCTGCATTTTTTTTGCTTATGATGATGATGATGAGGAGGAGGAGGAGGAGTAGTTTTGAATTGTTATTTTTACTTCTCATATTAGATTTGAGTAAACATGTATTATAATCTTATTTAATTGAATGAATGTAAAAAATAAATTGCATACTAAAAGAATCACAAGATAGCACCGAAATTACTTGAATAATGTAGGTTCACACTTATTGAATTGAATTCTTATAAAAAAAAACACCGAAATTTTTTAATTTTAACACCAAAATATTGCTATAAAAACATAAAAAATTCTTAATTTTGATACCAAAATTTTACTGCAAACTTATAAATGAGGAGAGGAGAAGGAGGAAGAGTTTTGAATTGTTATTTTTACTTTTTTTTAGGAGTATTGCTTCTCATATTAGACTTGAATGAACATGTATTACAATCTTATTTAATTGAATGAATGTAAAAAGTAAATTGCATACTAAAAAATCACAAGATAATACCAAAATTACTTGAATGAACATGTTTGTACTATATTAGAATCTTATTTAGTTGAATGAAAGTAGGTTCACACTTATTGGATTGAATTCTTGCTAGAAACAAAAAAAAACACCAAAATTTCTTAATTTTAACACCGAAATATTTTTATAAAAATATAAAAATCTCTTTTTTAATATTGTATTTTTTGCTTCTTATTTTTTTTCTGTTGCTCTTACTTCTTTTAAGAGTATTGCTTCTCAATTAGACTTAAATGTACATTTATTGGATTGAAATCTTATATGTACACAAATTTAAAAGAGAATGAAGGAGGAAAAGAAACAATGTAATTTACGTATAAGCAAAAAACGACAACGACGTTGATAACGAAGATGATGATGAAGGAGGAGGACAAGGAAGAAGGAGAATAAATTCAAATGAAAAAGGAAGGAGGAGGAAGAGGAGGTGGTAGTGGGGACAAGACGACGATAACGAAAGAGAAAGATGAGAATTAGAAGAGGCAGTAGCAGCAGCGATGATGATGATGATGATGATGATGATGGAGGAGGAGAAGGAAAAAAAGGAAGGAGGAGAATAAATTCAAATGAGAAATGAAGGGGGAGGAAGAGAAGGAGGAGGTGGTGATGGTAGTGACAACGACGACGATGATAACAAAAGAGAAAGATGAGAAAAAATGAGAAGAATAAGAAGAGGCAGTAGCAGCAGCGATGAACGAGAAACACATTATAACAACTTGATTGGGTTTGGTTAGATAAATGACTTGGATGTAGGATTTTTCTATTAGTAATTATGTTTAGATATAATAATATAAAAATATTCTTTTGTTTATTTATTATGTTAAAACATTTTTTTAAATAAAAAGATCTTTTAAAAAAAATATAAATTGTAATTTTTAAAAAAAATATTTTTTAAATATTTTTATTTTTATTATAAAAATTTTGTCAAACACACTAAAAAAATAAATTTTTAATATAAAATAAAAAATATTTATTTTTTGAAAAAATTATTAAGATTTTAATTTTTTGATTTTTTTTATATTTTGGACAAAGTTGCTGCACTTCCGGCGAACTTTGTAATTTTAATAGGATTTGTCGTCCTCTCGCGAACTTTAAGTATTATATGAAGTTCACCGTACCTCCAACGAACTTCACTTTGAGTTCGTTCAGTATAAAAATTGAAGGGGAGACCACTTCATTTTTCACATTTCAATTTTACTTTCACCTTTTCACTCTCTTCACTCTCATCCTCTCTTTTCTTGTGAAACTTATTTCTTTTGACAATATTAAAGTTTTTAATCTCTTCAATTTGTCAGATTTAGATAATTCTGTTCTTCTGTTTTTTTTATTTATTATTGTTTATTATTTTAACATAACATGTTTCTTTAGTTAGTTAGATTAAGTTATTAGTTAAATGTTAATTAGTTTGTTAATTAGATGATACATGTAATTTACATGACCATGTATGTGTTATTAGTTTAGAATATGTGAAATGATCTTGTGGCGTTAGTTAAGAAAAAAAATTATTTTGATTATTGTTTCTTTTGAATTAATTATGGTTAATTTTGGTAATTTTGCTCTTCTATTTTTCTTTTTATTTGATTATTATAAAATGTGGTTGGTAATAATTTAGTTAATTTTAAATTAAGTTATTTTATTTCGATTATTGTTTAAGTCAAACTGATTATGTTATTTAGATTTAGTTTGAATATGTCTGATAAAAATTTAGTTAATTTAAAGTTATTTTATTCTAATTTATTCTATTAGAGTGGAGTTTCATGGAGCAAGAGTTGTTGGCGTACGAGGATACCCTATATAGACTGGATCAGGTTGACCATATAGTAGGCAGACTTGGTCGAGTGGTACACTTTATAACTCATATCTTTTATATGCTTGAAATTTGAATTTGTGTTATTACTTGTTGACTTATTTTTTTGACTGATTTATTTTGTTTGGTAGGCACTTCAGATCTTGCGTACGAGAAGAAATTTATTGGGACGTCTGTTTGAGAAAATTAGGTCACATCTTAGACGAGCAAGATTTAGCATGTTAATGCGGGCTAATAGCAACCTCACAACTCGACAAGTGCACTGAATCGTATCAAGTAATACCACAGTGAGTGGGTTATCGTTCCCACGAGGATTAACGGATAAAGCAACCATGATTAATTGATGATTCTAGTTAAAGGTTCAAATTGTAGTTTGTTGATTCAAAATTAAAGAACAAATTGAAAGCCAGAATCTAATGGAAATAAAAGCAAGTAAATGAAGTTATAATGAATTTAACAGAAAGCAAATAAAGGAGCATAAATAAATGAAAGCAATAAATGACAGAATTTAAATTGCAATGAATAAATTGAAAGAATTAAAGACAGGGAATCAAGAGAGCAATAAAATTACTAGAATTAAAGATAAACAGTAAATGACAAGAATTAAAGAAAAACTATTAAATAACGTGAATTACAAGCAAGCAAGTAAATGACTAGAAAGAGTGATATGAATTAAATCATTAAGGGTTGAAGATATTGGAGGTTGTGGAGCTCCCCTCTTTGGTGTTCTTCTTCGAGTTGGGCTTAACATAACCCTCTCCATGCTTCTAACAGTGATTGGCTTGGCCATTTTCACCCAGGTGGTATCTCCATCTTCAAAAACCACCCCTGCTTGTTCACAAAGGCAATAGATGAGACTTGGATATCCAAACTTTGTGTTTGAAAAAGTGCTCTCTGCTATGCGTTGGAGGGTTTTAGGGATAATATCTTCTATGTTCATTACCTCTCCTATCATAATGCTATGCACCATGATGGCCCTCTCTCTGGTCACCTCAAAATTGTTAGAGGTGGGTAAGATTGATCTCCTCACAATTTCAAACCACCCTCTTACTGCTGGTATTAGATCAATCTCTTCAATTGATTTGAACTCCATTGGCATCACGGATCCATTTAGCCCCAAGTATATAAATGTCACTTATGATTTCCTCATAAATCGGATAAGTACTTATTCGCATTTCATAATTTGTCTGTGAGAACGAGGAAGGGAGCGCTCTTAACTTGAGGGCTCTTCGAATGGCATTTGGCCCAAAATTCACTAGTGTTCCCCTTACAAAGCTCATGTAAGAGGGCTGCTCCCCTTGATCATTTTTAGCAGCATTCACATAGAATTCTTGAACTTGAACAAGGCTTACATAGGTAGGTGGATCACACAAGAGCTTCCATCCTCTTCTCTAGATTTTCCCTCAGATTGTTGCGTAGATGTCCTTTTCAAGTTTAAATCCTGTTTCCGGTATTGCTCCCTTATTTGACAACCACCCAAAAAATTAGAGTTCATGGAAGTATAATTTGAACCTTGTCTCATCATATTGAGGTTCACTCTCATGTTTCTTTTCTTTTCTCTCCCTGGATAAAGAGGTATGGGACTTTGGTGTCATTGAATGTTATATAAAGAGTGAAATGGCTACCTCACTCTTCTAGCGTGTTGCACGCTTTAATTGATGAGAAATGAGAAGCTTGAAGGCGTTATTGCCATGCACGCTTCACTACTTTAGCGTGTTACACGCTTCAGCTGATGAGAAATGAGAAGCTTGAAGGCGTTATTGCAATGCACGCTTCCTTTTACTAGCATGTCACATGCTTCTTTGTCCCTTGGTTCATTATTTCTTTGGCGTTTATGAGAGACATGCTTCACTTTTGTGGCGTGTCACACGCCTTGTGTTGGTGAGAATTGGTTGCTCTAGGGAATGAATCAAAGCTCGAAGGCGTGTGTGCCATACACGCTTCATGAAGTTGGTGTGTTGCACGCTTTGTTGACTTCATTCCTTGAAGATTGAAGGCGTGCCTTAGAGAAACGCTTCTTTGGCTTCAAAGTGGACCTTAGGTGGCTTGTGTTTTTACTTTTCTTTCTTCCTTGACACTTTCCTATCATAATCATTAAACCAAGATACTCAAAGCACAGTTCAAGTAATAATAAATATTTCATTATCAACTAAGATTCATTGATTCTCTACATGCAATAACAAAGGAAAATTAACTATAGAACACTTCATTATCAAGTAAGATTCATGGTTATTCTATATGAAATATAACTAAAAAAAGTAACTCTGATACACATGCATCACATGTTTTATACATGGTAGAGTGGGAGCATGACTGGTCATTGGTCTCAGCTTTGATCGAGAGATGGCGACCTGAGTTCCATACATTTCACCTGCCATATGGGGAGATGACTATCACCCTGCATGATGTGGCATATCAGTTGGGACTCAACATTGATGGAGATACAGTCAGTGGCTATATCAATGGGTGGGAGCAGTCAGGGACGATTTATTGAGGACTTATGCCAGTAGTTACTAGGTGTTATTCTGGGCCCCGATGATAAACAGTCACAAACCAAGTGAACTGTCAAAATTACTTAGTTTTAGAATACTGTTTGCAAGGAGTTGGAAGAGCATCCGACGGAGGAGCGCCTACTACGTTACACCAGAGGATATATCATGCAGATGATCAAGGGCATTCTGTTTCCGGATGTCTCTGATTTTCGGGTGCATATTATGTAGTTGCGTCTATTAGACAACCTTAACAGATGTGGAAGGTTATCATGGGAATCAGCAGTGTTAGCATGGCTTTACTGCCAGATGTGTCGGTCCACGGACTATCGTCAACGGAACCTGGGTGGATGTGGCAGTTTGCATCTCTCTTGGGCATATCAATTATATACCACTGGTGCGGCCAGAGGGATATGTCATGCGTCGATTTTCCCTAGTTGAGAGATATTATTATATTTTTGAATCTTTTTCATTAGTTACTTAAATAGTTTTATGGTGTCTAAACATTCGTGATGTTATAGGTGGACGGAGTTGCAGCTAGATAATGACAGAGGTGACAGCAGGCTTCGATATTACAGGCGTCTCCTCAATGGACTTGGCATCCTTAACATAAGTGATAAACATTTAGGCATTATAATTGTATATTAGATAACTTTTGAACTTCTATATGATGCTTCTTGGGGTGTGTGCACAGGTTGACTGGATGCCTTATGCTGACCCAAACCTGTAGCCTCTAGTTCCATAGGGGATCGCTAAGGCTGAAGCCTATGCTGTGGTAGTATGCCTGATTTTGCGCTTTGCCATCGTCGAGTGGCATCAGGTTGACCGTATCGTGCGTCAGTTTAGTGGCCTCCAACACATTCTGACTAGGCCACTGAACATCGATGAGATACATGGGCACGATGGGAAGTTCGGCCGAGGTGAGTGGTACCATGAGTTCTTGGGAGGCTGGCATGAGATGTGACATGCTGCCTCAGATACAAAAGAAAAAATGACCAAGTCTCATTCGTCTCACCCTCGACAACATCAAATGCAAAAGGCTATATATTTAAATTGCCATCTTGAGCAATGGTCATCAGCAACGTGCCTCCGTATTTACCATACAAGTGGGTGCCATCAATGGAAATAAGTAGTTTGTAGTGCTTGAAAGTCTCAACATACGGAAAAAATATCTAGAATACCCGATAAAACATGATAGTATTAGCTACAGTCGGCCAAGGTTGTGTTACAAGTTGAACCCAAGTACCTAAATAACCCAAGATGTTATAATATATATGCGGTGACTACATTAAGCATACATAACTAAAGATAATGTATTGAATCATACCAGGTAAGTACATCTGCATAGCGAATAACTAACGAGGAAACTCGTTGTATGACTCCTCCCAGTCTTCCTATATCCTAGCAATGACTCTCTGCTTTGCAAGCCAAACCTTTCTATAGGACGCTTTGTAATTGAAGTGATTCTCTGTGCCTCCTTGCAAAACCCTTATGCTGGTGGTTGGATCTGCTTTGACCATTGTGAATATGTGCTGCACAATTACCTTCGAATCTAACCTTCGATGGTCTTGTCCCACCGATATTTGCATGCAAGTGTAAGGACCGTTGTATCTTCTCACCTCCCATTTTTTCTGCTTTCGGCGATAATATACGTATGTTCCACCGACAACCAGACCCAAACTGGGTACATTGTATAGGATATTTTAACTAGTCACTCTTTAATATTTTATACTCCACAGCCCTCTTAATGTTGTATGTCTTAACTGCCAATATGACTTCCTCCTTGTTTTCAAACTGTTGTCCAATCTTAAACTCATTTGTGGGATCCTCATCAGGGCCTCCATGTCTAAATAAATAATCTAAAGTCATTGCCTCGAGATTTAAAGTGAAAAAGTGATCCGACTGGTCATATGGTCGAGAAATGGCAGGCAGTGTCACTGCGATTTATGGGTCACCGTAGTAGTTCATCTTTTCCTCCTTCTCACCTTCATCAGGAAATTCCGTTGTTTCAGCCTCAGCATCTTCACCGTCATCGGGATTAACTTGATAGGGATCCATCATCGGGTCCTTGATAATAGAACCCTCATGACTTTCAACATAAGATGGCATCATACCATCATTAGAATGTTCAACGTTTGACCCCTCTTGACCACCTTCAGGTGGCATATTTAGGTCAACCATCGTCCTTCTAATATTTCTTCTGACTACTCCATTTAAAGGATAATCGTCAACAGTTCCTCGTCCACCGAACTCAACTAGAAAAACAAATAATTCCAACAGATGGATATTTGTCCAACGGTTGTGCCACACCCTTATAAGACATATGTTCTCATCATCGTGTAACCGATACCTAATTCAAAAAATACAAAATATTATCAAAACTTAAACTCTAATAAAAATAACACAAAAATAACAATCACAACTATAATAGATGATATACCTTTTGTAAAATAAAGCGTTATCTATTTCAGACGGATATCTGTAGTAAATTTTTTCAATCTCTTCGTGTGTTGTTGGCTAATGGAATGCGATATCAAATTCTTCAATGCTGCTAGACTGTTGACTTCAGGTGCCATGTATGCAATTACTGGTTGAGCATACCTAAACACGATAGAACCTTCTTCATCATACATAATAAATGGATAACAACAGAATTCAGACATTATAGAGAGCAAATTAGAAGATCAATATCAAAGAGAAGAATGAGCTATTAGTATTGAATTTTGTTCTGAACCAATTTGAATATTTATGGAGGATTCGGCTCAAAGTTGTCGGGGAGTTCAACGAACTTCATATAATACTTAAAGTTTACTGGCATACGACATATTTTTTTCTCGATTTTTACAATTACTTTTGATTTAAAAATTTAAAATATACATAAAATATTTCTTTTAATTAAATTTAACACCCCCTGATCTAAGATGAGGTTCAATAAAGCTTTTCCAGTAGTAGTTAAAGAATGAAAAGCCCCTTACCAAAACAAAGTGTGCGCCCATGATCATGATCCAATCAATAATTGTTAATTGTTTTATAAATAATTTTAATCCAAATTGTTCTCAAACCCAGATTTCACTGCAAAAAATATAGATTATTTTTTAGGGTTATATGTGTAAAAAAAAAATTAAAATTCGTCAAAAAAATAAATTTTGACACTATTTTAACTATGAAAATATGTTAATAAAGTCAAAAATAATATTTTTAACATATAAGTAATTATAAAAAAAGTTTAAATCTTATTTTGATAAATATTGACCGTCAAAAATAATTTATTAAAAAAATTTGAGAGTATATTTTTTATGATACTTATTAACCGTCAAAAATACTATTTATTTTGACACTTATTGACCATAAAAAATTTTCAACAAAAATTTTTAACAAAGAATGAGATTAGATCTTGAAATCGAAGAATAAACTGAGATTTTGAAGATAAAGAATGAGTAGTATGATCCTAAACTGATAGCGCCAAAATTGACGGAGCCAAAGAAAAAGAAGAATAGTGGAGTATATAAATTGAAAACAAATGAGCGTTATGATTGAAGAGTAATTTTCTACGGTCAAATTATTTATCAAGAAAACATAAAAAATTTGATATTTGTGATATTTGTCAAAAGTATATATTAATTTTTACACTTAATTATGGCTGTTAAAAAAGATAAGGTTAAAATAGCTTTCTTTTCTTGTAGTGTTTATTTTAAGTGAAATTCACACGTTAAATAGAGATAGATAAGATATGACGACATCTCATATTTAATATGCAAATAATATTTTATTATTTTTATATGGGAAGTCATTTGCCTCTAAATAGATTATTTATGACAAAAAAAGATTAGTTATTGCAATTGCTACATTGTTGGAAAACCAAATCATGAATTTTGACCATGATAAATCATAGATACTCTACAACTCAATATGTAAGATTTATTTAGTAATTAAAATCCGATAAAAATCTCTTAATTTGAAAACTTGAAAAAGTATATTTGGAAATTAATAAAAAATTTAAAATCATCATCCTCTAAATTATAAAATTTCTGAAAAGTAAATTTTCCAAAATCTTTCCATCCTCCTCAAAATCTTTATAAATCTTAAATCTTAAACTCGGAAACACACCTTAAAAATAAACGACAAAATCCAAAGATATTTGTGAATTATCATTTTGCACATGATAAGCAAAGATTTGAATATTGAAGAACACAATAAATATATAAATAGCATTAAACAATATTTAAAATATAGAATATAGCAAGCAATGCATATATAGGGTTGGAGGGTGTCGGTAGTGTGCATGATTGGCACGTGAGAAAATTGTACAATAGGGGGTATGAGTCTATTAGATGGACCAATTGATTGTGATACCCTAACGTCTCAAACTACATCATCCAATAGCAACACACCTCTTACCACTTCTTTATTTTCCACCTTTGATTTTTCTTTCATTTTTTTCCCTTAAAATAATAACACTAGAATAATAGTTTTATGGAATCTGGTCATAATTTATTGTCCCTTTCCTACTTTAGTGGAATATTAAGAGAAAAGAAAAATCCAAATTAAGAGAGAATTATATGGTAAGTAGCCATTACAAAACCGCCACCATATCATCATCATGAAAAGTGTCATGGGATTGGATCCTTGATATATAGGACGATTCGAATTTAAATGCTTATTTATTTATTATTTATTTATTTATTTAAATCCTTCTTTGTTAGGCTCCCCACTCTTGCCATATAAATGTGATATCTTGGCATGTGTTGTGGATGCAGATTCTTATCTAACCCTCTCACTCAAACTCCTCTATCTTCTAAAGTTTTAGTTACCTTATTGTCTTTTCATTTTTTTTCTTTTTTCCTTTTTCTTTTCTCCTTCTTCCTTGCTCTTATCACAAGGTAATTATGTCTCAAATATGGTTCCCTTTATGCTTATTCTCTTTTCTTTTGTTATTTTCCTTTCCCCTTTATGCCTATTCTTTTTTCTACCTTTTTATCTTTTGTGTGTGTTTTTTCACTTTTCACTTGTCCTATTTATTTGGGTATGCCCATTAACCATTTACTTTGCAGCAACAATTATTCTTTGCTTCATTGTTAGAGTGAGTGAGTTTTGATCTATCTCTTCTTTAATTTCTTTCTTTCTTCCTCTGAGTTTTCTTTTTCTCTGTTTCTCCTTTTTTTTCTTGTTAAGTCGATAATAATAGTCTTCAACAATTTGCACTCAATTTGCATTTCATGGATTAATGTTGAAACATTAGTTTTATTATTTATTATTAATATTAATTATTTATGGTGTGACGATGAATTAATTGGTTTTGTTGAACAGGTAAAAGGAGATATGGCAGATTGCAATAGAGAAGACTATTTTGCTGCAGCCGAAGTTGAGGTAACCTTACCTAACTTTCCCAACATTTACTTCTTCTTCTTCTTTTTTTTAATTTAATATATTTTCAAGAAAATTATATTGTACTTAGATATTTTGGATTAAAAATAGTATACTATATTTAGAAATAGGAAATTCTTAATTATATTTGAATTTCATGCTGCTGACAATAATTATTCTTTTTCAAACTAAATGCGAACTATTAATCACAATTCACAACATTTACAAATGCTATTTAAGTTTACTCAATTTTACATAGCCAAAGCCAACTACTCAATAACTACTAATTTCTATGCAAATTTTTTTAAAAAAAATCTTTCCTTCGTTCCAAATTTTCCTCTATCTACATATTTAGAGAGTGTATTTGTGGCTAATTAGTAGTTGGTGCATTTTAGTAAATAGCAATATTGCACAACATTATTTTACTAAAATGATGATGATTTATGTTTGTATATATGATGTAAACGTGGCACTGCAAAATGCATATAATTTGCAAAGGGGTCATAATAACAAGTCCCCAATAATTTTAGCAAAGGAGTGGGGAATGAAATGGGACACCAAAATCTAGGTGTCTATATGTGATTGAATGACATGAGTCCACGTGTCAATCTCTTATTGGGTATATCGTTACATTGTTGTACTCGTATGGTACTATATTTTTTTCCATCATGGTTATGGTACCATGTACTTTAGTTGTGTGAATCATTTTGGTATAAGTTGCATTGTTTCGAGTTTTCATTGGATGTCTAATTTCAAGTAACAGTAATATCACAACAAACTGGGAAATCAACATAGAATACTATCCATTATGTACTTTTCTTCTTCACTTTTTATATACGTGGAAAATAAAAAATATATAAAAATGAGTGTCCTCTATTATTTTTAAAAATACACATGACATTGGTAGATATTAATATATATTTTTACTAAC
>NC_029788.2:15210974-15226237 GCF_000816755.2 Arachis ipaensis
TTATCTTTAATTACTAGCTCCTATCAAAATTAAAAGTTCCATGCTTGATTTGATTTTATATGGGAGAACAATTTAATCTAGCGTGAAGATATTTTTGGAGGACAAAATAAAATTGTCGGTTACAAGATTTTAATAAGGGATCCATGTGACGATATTTTTTACAAAATTCCTTAAAAAAAAAATAAAAATAAAAAAAAGCCTAAATGGTCGTTGGGCTGTCAAGCAATTCATGTGACGAACATCTTTTCCTTCGAAACATGAGGTTCCCATGGCTATCACTGATTCATCTTTTTTTGAAAAAAAAAAGGGAATGAAATTAATGTCTTGTCGAATATTCTCTCAATCCCTCTCTTTATTCAATTATTATCCACTCAATTGGGTATTATCCTTTGCATTAAGACTTGTTTTGAGTTAGGTTTTGGTTAGGTTGGACATAGAATTAGTCAAATCCAGCAATTAAGCATCCCATGAAGTCTATTTGGTTGTTATATTGGGTTGGTTTATTTAGACCAATTTTGTGTAAGGAAAAATTACCATAGCATATATCAAGGCCTAGTCTTATTAATTAGTTGAATTAAATATGTAATTAGAACTTAGAAGTCTTTGTTTTATAGGTTGGTCAAATAATTAACTCATTTGTTTGTTTAAATAANGATCATATGTAGTTTTTTTTTTCTTTTGTAATAATTATAATTTGTTTGTACCTGAGCAGCAAGGAGGAGTGAATAATCAAAAAAATACAGCAGCCGTAGAAACCCTTCGACCAAAACTACAGGTAAACTTTTTGTTTTTTTAGTATTATAATAACAATTCATGATTTAGAGTTTACAAAAAAAATCATGATTTATTTGTCCTCTGCTTGTTAATTATTCTTGTTAGAAAAACATCACAGCTACAAAGTGTCAGTCAATTATTGCATGTTTTGGACAAACAAATTTGAATTTTTCATAAAAATAATTTGTTGATGTTGTTGGTTTTTTTTTTCTAAATATATATAGTAGTAACTAGTAACCCTCTTTTCACACACACATACACAGATAAAAAATTTCATTATTTTGATAGTTAATTATTTTAATAAAAATATATATTTATTGTAATAATAATAATAATAATATAATTTTTGTAGGGAGAATAGATTGATTCTTTGATAAGTGGAAGAAGAGGCTAAGGGATTTGGTGAATGAGTTTCACTACTCCTTCTTACACATGAATCTCTTGATGATGTATATTACTAAGATTGGCTTAATTATATGCTTTCAATTATTTAGCAGTTCAATAAAATGTTTCTTTCAATGATCATATGTATAAAGAGTTAAAGACCGAAAGGAGTGAATGAAAATTGGGAGATAGTGTGGATCTGATTGAAGGGATGGAATCTCATTCTCATCACATGATAGCATGTTCCCATAAAGAATATCACAGGATATACCAATTATTATTACCTAGAATGTATTTTAAAAGAGAAATGGAATCAACAATTTGGTTTCAACGGCCAATGAGTATAGCTCAAATGACATAATTTTTCCATATTCAATTAAAAGGTTGCGAGTTCGAATCTTTTATCTTTAGTAAAAAAAAAAAAACAATTGGTTTCAACGAAAATTCCGTTGAAATGCAAAAATTATTTACCTTTCTAT
This sequence comes from Arachis ipaensis, assembly GCF_000816755.2. Lineage (NCBI taxonomy): Eukaryota > Viridiplantae > Streptophyta > Magnoliopsida > Fabales > Fabaceae > Arachis > Arachis ipaensis. The sequence continues at coordinate 15,212,612 of NC_029788.2, forward strand.
CTCCTCTTTGTTTGGCCAAGGATTAAAACAATAAATTTAGTATTCATATACCGTATTTCTAAAATAGTTTTATATATCTATCTATTTAATTACGTATTAATTAACTATTTTTATATTAATCACATCAATAGTGATTTAAAATAAAAATGACAAATATGATTAAACAATTATATAAAGGAATAGATAGGAATGTAATAATTAATAAAGGCCTAGTACAAATTTTTAGTTACAATAATATAAGTAGTAGCCTTTTACAATTAACATAGATTAACAATAAAGTTTAAATTAAGTTTACTACACTTTTAACTAATAACAAAACCAATAGTTTGAGAGAAAATTTTTACGCTTTACAACGATATTTAATTTCTAGAGCACATTACTGATAACTTCAACTAATTAATTAAGTACGTTTAGATAGATTTATAAGTGATTTTTTTAATTATTTAACTTACGAAAAATTATAATATTAATGTTTGATATAATTTTTAAAATTAACTTGTGATTTTTTAAAAAGTTATTTAAATTTAAACTCTTTTTTTAGAAGAACTTAATTAAATTATTTATCCAAATTGATCTTACAAAAGTTCATGAAATCTCGGATCTTAATTTTGAAGCCACTTTTAGCATTGATTTTTGTTGTAAGATTCACCTAGTCCTTCCGATTTTAACAATTTTTTTTCCAAATTTTGGAGAAGCAAATAATTCTCAGTTTGTCCCCCAAAATTGTGATTAGAGGAGGCAGATTCAAGGTTGCATCTAGACTTCAAAGTAAGAAAAGGCAGAGCTAGAGAGAAGTAGTGCAAGAAGAAAATAATGAAGAAGAAGAAGAACCACATTAATAGAGTAGACAGTTTAGTTAGATTGCTTAGTTACGTTATCAAGAAATCAATTTTGTTATAAACCATAGAAAAAAGGAAATTAATAAAGGGAGAAAAATAAGATTTTAGTTATCATTAAAATAAAAAAGTAGAGTTCACATATGATGTAAAAGTTACAAAATTAATAATAATTAAACTCTCATCTTTTATTTTAGAGGATCATATTTCTTAAATTTGTATTTTTGGAAGCATAGTAGGTTATTCTCTAGTTCATTCTTGCTATATTTGTTGAGCTACAACAACGGCTAATTAATAAAGGAAGAACCAATGTATATACCAAAAAGAAAAAAAAAAAAAACCACTAATTTGTATTTTGGACCTTAAAATTTTCGAAAATAAAAAAAAAATTTAATTTATTTTTTCTTTGTCTTTAATATTTTAAGTATGTCTAATTATATCTTTTAGAAATTAATATATATTCATTACTACTAATGTTAGCATTTTTGGAACTTATTAGCACTATATATATCTAAATGATGTTTATAATGTGTCAACAAATTTAGGGAAAAAAAATAATTAGTTAAATTAATAAATAAGATGTGTATATAACATGTGTCGTATAAGTGTGAGAAACTGACACATCGGTTAGTTACAGTGTTCGTGTTTCATAAAGCAGTTAAGACATTGTTATTTACTTATTTTATAAAATATAGCAAAATTAATTAAAATATATATGAACCGAAAATTAAAATGTTGTAGTTGATAATGAATATAAATCCATGAATTTTTCCACAGCTAAATAGCACGGCCTTAACTTGTAGGAAAAGTATAACAAAGTAGCAAGTGAGATTTAATTAGGTTTGATTTATTGAACTCAAAGGAGAGAAAAGTTGGTGGCTTGTACCTCAACTGCTGCATCCTTAATTTGCTATAGTCTTCTTATACATCACTTTTTTATTTTGTCACAAATTTGTAACCGCCACTAACAGCAAATTAAACCCATTGGCTTGTTTAATTAATTATTTTTGTACTTCTTTTTGGACAGGAATGTTCATTTTTCTAAGTTGATTAAGAAAAGTGATTAATATGGGCTAATTAATGGTAGGTAATGTTAGTTGCTATAGGAATTGGAATTAGCATGCTATACGTAGCAACTAACTATGATGGTAAAGTATAGTGCTAACACAACATTGGCTATATAACGTGCTCTAATTAATTCAAACCATATTCTCAAGCTTCTTCAGTAATTATGGCATTTGAACTTAGTTTTAGACGCTGGATTTTAGCTTTTGCTTTGCTTTATGTTTGTCTATTTTGGAAATTAGGTATGATTAGGATTTTATTTTTCAATTTAATTATTTTGAGGACAAAATCACATATTGAGTCTTGATTTGATAGGAAATGCTGATGATGGTGATGATCAACCCGGGAACCAGATAGGTTCTGGATTTGGTGGTGCTGGAGTTGGAATTGGCGGCAATGCCGCCGGGGCTGGGGTAGGTGGAGGTGGAAGTGGTGGGGGATTTGGCGGTGGTGGAGGTGGAGGTGGAGGAGGAGCTGGGGGTGGTGGATTTGGTGACCCTACTCAAATTGTCTCCAAAGCCTTACTTTGTTTCAATGATAAATATGTGAGTATCATACATATTACCCACAAGATTATTCTTTTTTGTTATCTATGTGTGAAATAGCCTCTTTTAATTGAATTGTTCCTTTTCTATATAATAAAAATTGACATTCGTATGCATGATCTAAAAGGAGATGAGACTAACCTAATTAATTGAGTTGATATCAATTGAATTGAATTCTCTATCTGAATTAGAAACATTCCTTAGTATTTTGAATTATTCATACTTATATTATTTGTAGTTATAATGTTGGAGGTTAGTTAACCGGTACTCTAAGATAATTGTTAAAATATTAAAACGGCAATTTTTTATGTAATTTTTTTATCATTTGATAAAAAAATATATGCATCTAATTACATAATATTAGTAAAAATAATTATTTTTACATTAACTACATGAATAATCATAAAAAAAATAAATGTAATTAAATGACTGTATAAAATATTACATAATATATTAAAATTAAACTCCTATAAAAATTGCACTTTTACTTTAAATTTATTAGAAATTTTCGTTTAACTTGGAGGAATGTAAATTCAATTTACTCAAAAGTCTTAAAAGTTTTAACTTATGCATTGAATATTTACTACTTACCTTAAATTAGTGTTTAACTAATTTTAAGATCCTTGTTATCAAAGCAAGTGAAAACTTACATGCAATTGTCTTCAAGTGAAGTTGTTAGTAGAAATTCGTTAGATGATTTGACATATTTAATTAAATTGTTATCTAACAATTCTCAACTAGCAACTTTACATAAAAACAACTTCACGTGAATTTCCACCGTCAAAGTATTAATAACCAAGTTACTAATGACATATTAACAATTAAAACATTACAATTTTTATCCATGTGTACTAGACATTATTGAAAAGAGAGGTAAAGTTAACCGTGATGATTGCATTGTGTTTGATTCAGATTTATGCAAGTTGTGAAGAGTCATATAGATTGAGTGAGAAAGGGGACTTGAACGTACCAAGTGAGAAAACGGATGAGTTCTGTGAAGGGCCATGTTTGACTGAGACTGACTTGGTCCTTAGTTGTCTTGACAACATCTTCAGCCACTTCATATTTTATAACAAAGCAACCATACAAGACATCAAACAAACAATTCAATCTGCCTGTGGCTATGGCCCTCAAAGAGGTAATAACTAATAACTACCACTCTTTCGTACATAGCGCAAATCAATTTTCGATTAAATAGTCATCTTAAAATTCAAAAGATTTCGATTTTCATAAAATGAACCTCAACTTTTGTTTTTAACAAAATGAACCTCCAAATATCAATTTTGTTTGACAAAATGACCTAAATGTTCAGAGTGATAAATTTTATAAAAAACAAATATTGAAGTATGTTTTATTAAAATTAAAAATTTTCAGATGTTAAAATAGCTATTTACTCGTGAAGTTTCGTATGCAATGCTTTTACTATTACTAGTGTATTAACAGGAACATGTTTATTAATCCATCTTTTTATTTATCCACTTGCATTGACATTGAAGCAGGTGATTTCAATGTTGCTGAGCACATCCAGGCTGAAGGAAACAGAGGTTTGAAGGGTACTAAAACTAGCAATGTTCTAATGGGGCTTGCTTTGATCCTTATGGGGCCTGCTCTGTTACTCTAATCATAATTTAGTAGTGCTAATCATTTGTACTTTCAGTTTGATTTGTACTAAGTTAGTATAATATGATTTCACTGCTTATGCAAGTGAGTGTGAGAGTGTTTTAAACTTTGCAGTCATAATGTATCTGTGAATCACATTCATGAATCATGATATGTATAGATTTTTATTTTTCCTTTTGTTATATTAAATTTGAGGAATGAATTATTATATTATATTGCAAATTACCCAATTTCGATCTTTTAGTTTAATAGTGTGTATTAGAACAATGATTTTACATCTAAGTTTAATTTCAATGAATCGTGACTATCAAAATACACTGCTAATTAACCAATTAACTATTGATATGACATGTGAGGTTATTCAAGCTTCACTTGGAATTGTGTTTATTGGATAAGAGGATAAAACAAAATTATATATAAAAATCTGGGGCATTCCGAGAATCGAACTCGGGACCTCTCGCACCCAAAGCGAGAATCATACCACTAGACCAAATGCCCGTTTTTGAATGCCAAGTGTTCATTAAACATTTTAACAAATAATTATGCATCACATTTCGAAAAATCAACAGCAAATGCAATGACTGATAATAAGTTTAGCAAGGTCGGTTTAGATAAACAATTTAAGTAAATTCTTTTGAAAAAGGAGTTTAGACATAAAAATTTATATTAAAATTAATTTATAAGTTATAAAAATATTTAATAAAGCAGCATTTTACATGAAAAATTACATGTGAATCAATAACAAATACTAATTTAAAAAGCACTAATACATGGACTATCTGATATTTTGTATATGTAATTTCAATCTTTTTATCTCCTGTAAACTTTTCGTTTAACAATAAACTTCAATGATAGAGATCATAGCAACTCAAAATCAAAGAATGATCAAGATTCTATTAGCCAAATTAAACAGAATTAATTACAAAATGAGAAAAAAATTTTTTGTCAATTAGAATAAAACAAATTCCTCTCATGTATATATATAGTTGCTTAGCTAAGAATGTAAAAACAACTTGTGTTCAGTAATCATTCTTCATTTTCATTAATATTAGAATACATTCAATATATTCTCTTATCTTCTTCTCTAACTTCTGTTTCTTCACTCAAAATAACAATGGGTAAATATCTTTCACAAAGAGAAAAAAATGATTTATTCCACTAATAAATTAAATGTTGTTCGCTCAATAATAAATATAAGAAAAATTTAATTTGGAGTATTTATATTAATTTTTACGAAATCAAAAAATGTTGACACCAACATAATTGAAGCAACACAATATTTTTTTTTCCAAAATAAAATAAGTTTTCTTGCGGAAGTAAGAAATTGAATCATCCCCTATTTATTAATCAGATTTACCTCTATTGGAGTTTGGCACAAGTGTTCATACTTCATTTTTTTTAAACTGATGCAGCTCTTCTTTTATTGTCTTGACCCAAGATAAATTTCTTAGAGTTTCATTCACATTTTATGGTTCGATTTGAGAAATAAGTACAAAATTATTATGTTTCAATCTTTTTTTACTTGAGGATCTAAAAGTGACACTTTGTGACGGATTTCCAATAATATATTCTTGTTGATAATTTTTTAAGAATTTTTATTTCCTTAGTCTGGAAGCCCTAAGATTAAGTTCAAATAGAGTTTGATTCTCATTTTTGACATCATTATTCTGATCGCCTGCATTGTCATCTTCCAAAGAACTTGAAATAACATTAAAATCACAAAAAATGACGTGTATGAATTTCTCAACAATTCTAGAGTCTTTATGATAAACTCTATAAGTTTTGCTAGATGTGGAGTAGCCAATAAAAATGTATTCATATGTCTTTGGATCAAACTTTTTCAAGTTATCTTTAATGTTTAATACAAAACATTTACATCCAAAGACATGGAAATATTTTAGATTGGGAGGGGTTCCTTTTCATAACTCATAAGGTATTTTCTTTAAAAACTTTTTAATGATTGTTTTATTTAAAATGTAACAAGTTGTGTTGACTGTTTCGATCTAAAAAAAGTTAGAGACATTACTTTCACATAACATGGCTCTAGCCATTTTTTAAAGACTTCTATTTCTTCGCTCAATAACACCATTTTGTTGAGGTGTTCTTGGACAAAAAATGATGTGAAATCCCTAATTCATCACAAAAGGTTTCAAAATCACAATTTTTAAATTTCTTTCTGTGATCACTTCTAATAGAAACAATTTTCCAATCTTTTATAATCATTCATAATAACTAAGACATAATGTTTACCACCTACACTTTGAGTTATAGTTAGCCCAAAAAGATTAATATGTAGCAATTAGTCGAAATATTTTTCTTTGATTTAAATGAGTTTTTTGTTTGCTTTCTCATTTGGCATGCATTACAAGTAATGCCTTTGTAAAATTTAATTTTAGGAAGACCTTTCACTAAATTCTTCTTTATTAGCTTGACTATATGAAACATGTTAGCATGACCTAGCCTTTTATACCATAGCCATTTTTCGGAGTCCATAAAATTAAAATAAGTTACATTTTGACTTTTGAATTTATCTATTGTGAGACCATACACGTTATCGCATCTTTTAGCCACAAACAACATTTCATCCGTATTTTCATTAACAACAAGATATTCCAATCTTTTAAAAATTATCAAATAATCTAAGTCACAAAGTTGGTTAATACTCAAAAAATTATATCTCAACCCATCAATAAAAAATACATTGTCAATACAAATAGAAAAATTCTTACCCACTTTACCTATGGCAATGATCTTACCCTTTTCCTCATCACCAAAAGTCATAAATCCTTCATTGTACTCATTTAGTTTGATGAAAAATGTAGACTTTTCGATTATGTGCCTTGAACATCCGCTATCAAGATACCACATACCACAAATTTTCTTCTTCTTGGATGCAAGACAAACTTGTACAAAACTTCAAATGATTTTAGGTATCCAAATAAACTTAGATCCTTTAATGTTAATCCTCCTTAGTTGCCCAAAAACATTGAAATTACTTACCACTTTGTACACTTTGTTTCCATTTCTTTTTTTAACAATAAAACATTGATGAAAAGTATGATCACTCATTTTACAAGTGTGACAATGATTTTTTTATTGCAGAATTTGGAGATTGGTATGAGGTTTTGTGGTTATAGGTTCTTGCGGTTGATGCTTCATTTTTTGGAAGCAATTTTTTAAAAAAGCATCACTTTTCTCAAAGTAATCTAAACTAGATTTTTCAAATATAGGTTTTTGACTAGCTAATATTTGGTTAAGTTGCTGAAACTTAAAAAAAACTGTGTCAAATCACGTTTCAAACCTCTAATAACCTCATGCAATTGTTCATTTTCTTCAGTGAAATCAAGTGAAACATTAACCGATTGTTTACCTTTAAATTTTTCAATTTCAGATTTAAAAAATTTGTTTTCTTCAACCAAATCAGTGACACTTTCAGTTTCCTTCACTTTCTCTTTGATAAGATCGTTTTCAACTCTCAAGAAATTATTTTCAGCTTTGCATTTATCATGTTTTTCAAGAATGTTTCTAATATGTGCAGTTAAGTCATCATTAGCAAGTCCTCATTAGATAGGTTAGAATAATTTACCTCTTCTAGTTGACCTTAACCAGCTATGAGACATGTTTGTGCTTCGTGTTCGGATTCTTATTCATTATTGGAGTCATCTTCTAGATCCTCCCATGATGTCATTATCCCCTTCTTCTTGTCTTTCTTCATCCTATCCTCCTTTTTGAGCTTAGGACAATCATACTTGAAATGGACAGCCTCTTTACAATGATGACATATGACTTTGTTGAAATTTCTCTTGTGTTCTTTTGAATTTAAGCCTTTACTCTTTTCTTTACTTCTCATGAGTCTTCTCAACCTCCTAAAAAAACACACAATTTCATTATCTGAAAAACTGTCATTGGAATATTCTTCCAATAAATCAATATTGAATTTTAAGATCACTTTTTTTTTGTGTCACGGTTCATGTGGGTGGTTTTATAAGCAAGTAGCTTTTCTCTCAACTCATCATAGGTCATTTGATTTAGATTGTTGCTCTAAAAAATAACAGTTGCTTTTCTTTTCTACTCTTTAGTGAGACTTCTAAGTATTTTTTCACTAATACTTATTCAGTATGAGTCATCTCCATAGCATCCAAGCTATTGATGATAATCAAAAATCTTTTAACATCTTATTGATGGTTTCTCTTTCTTTCATAGTGAACATTTCATATTCCTTTCTAAGCATATCAATTCTTATTTTCTTGACATGTTGAGTGCTTTCATGAGGGATTTGGAGTTTATCCTAAATCCTCTTTTGCTGTTTTGCATTTTGACACTTTTCGATATTCCTCGAAGTTAATGGCAGAGTGCATCATGTTTATTGCCTTGGCGTTTAGCTCAACTTTCTTTTTATCTTCATCCTTCCATTCTTCTTCTTCTTTGTGAGTCACCACTTCTTCATCGCTTATCTTTGTTGGGACTTGTGGACCGTCCACAATGATTTTTTATATGTTGTAATCAACGGACTACACAAATATCTGCATTCTTTTCTTCCAATAAATGTAGTTCTTAAAATTAAAGAAGGGAGGTCTGTTGTTAGACGACCCCTCCATGAGTGTGTAAGCCACAATATTTGCACCTATGTTGTTGGCCATTGGATCTTTGGTCCAAGCTGTAAAGCTTGATTCTTTGAGACTGGACCCTTGATACCAATCGAAGGTTCTCAATGGTCTAGAGAAGGGGGTTGAATCTATGGTATCTTTTAATCTTGTACACTTTACACTTCAAACCAGAATTTAATTCCTTGTTGTTGTAGAATCTACAGCATTGATTATGCAGCAGACAAATTTATTTTATCTCTCACTAAAAGATGAGAAAGAAAAGATGGAACAAAGCAAAGATGAGAAGTTAACACTCTGTTTTGCTATAACTTCTGTGAAGCTGATTAAGTAAGAGATAATTTCATTTTGTCTCATAATGAGCTTAACAGAAAAAACAGAGAAAGGGAAAATAACACAACTATACATCCTGATTCAACCACCATGTGCAATGTGGCCTACATCCAATCTCTACCATAACTATGGTGGAATTTCTACTATCTTTATTAAAGATTTAAAAACACTAATTCTCAAGAATTCAAACTAATCCTATCAGGGACAAACCAAATTTCTAACCAAGTTTGATTTACCTAGGTTCATTCCCTAGACCTTCAACACTAAGTGCTCACCCAACTTAGTAAGGAAAACGTCTCAAGTTCAAGAATACAAACAAAATTAATTACAAAAGAATTTGACATAATTTCTGACTTTTTTCCAAAATTACTCTCTTTGTCTTTTTCCATTGATTGAAATAAAGAAAGATAAAATTGAAGAACAAAAAATTCAATAAAACTATGAAGGAGAAGAAGATTTAGCTAGAAAGCTATAAAGACCTAAACAGTGTGCTCACTCTTCTTGTTTCAATTTCTGGTTGTTTACCCTTTTATCCAAGAGTAAAGCTTCCAAAACTTGAGCTTACTTGAATATCTTTGACTTTGTTCTTCTTCCTCATAAATCATATCAGAGACGCAGAGGAGAGATAGAATAGTAGCTGTGATTTCATGGATAGTAGAGTTGGCTTGGATTCTTACCTAACTTCTTCTCTTTTTTTCTTTTCTCTTGACTTCAAAAATCTGAACCATTAATCCATTCTTTAACTCCAAATTTTAATTGTGACCTTTGAGTTACAGCAGACAAAGATAACCTCAATTTTCTTTTTCTTATCCGAAAATATACAGTAGAAAGATGGTAGCTTCAACAAGTCAGAATGGTTGCACAAAAATGATAACTCATCTTCTTTGATGTAATCTTTTTTTATTTTTTTCTGCATCAAATCAGATTTGATTTTACCTTTTAGCTTCAACTTTTGACTTTTTTCTCTTTTTTTTCTTTTTGTACATAAGATAGGTGATCCACCTTTTTCACTTTGCTTGAACCATCTGAACTTACCATTTAGCTTGTGAAACATCTTTTCATATTTAATTTCTAGGTAATCACGTGGGTTTCAAATCAAAGAAGAAAATAGATTTTTTGGGCACATTTGTTACGAGCCAGAGAAGAGAAGAGAAGAGTGTTGCCAAGGAACTTTTGGACTTGTTTAATTTTCTGCACAATAACCAAACAATTTACACACACTATTGAAATTTTAACCCAAATTACTAATATTTGTCATTATCAAATAAATGTATTGTTTCTCTCAAACTCAACACTTAGGCTTTGTTTGGTTTTGAGAACAGGACAAAACAAGATATTGAGAACAAGACACAAATGACAGATACAAAAATTAATATTCTTGTATTTTATTTGGTGATAAACTAAAACAAATTATGAAAGTCCAATTTATTCTCATTTTTTTCATTCAAAAAATTTGGAAAGAAAAATATAATAATAAAGATATAATTATGACAAATTAACAAGAATAATGAAAAAAAAATAAAACATAAGTTGTATTTCTTGTTAGTGTCTCTAGACATAATATTTCTGTCAATATTTTCATCTTCTAAATACAATTTTGTATTTCTGTGTACCTCTCTTAGTGTCATGTGTCCTGTGCATGTAAACAAACGCAGCCTTAGATACTTGACAGGCACAACTGAGCATGGACTTCTCTTCCATCCCTCTACTAATTTTTTATTTTTTGGCTTTGCAGAAGATGATTGGGCTTCTGATATTGATTATAAGAAATTCAATTTAGGCTATTGCAATTTTCTTGGCAGCAACCTTATGGCATAGTCTAGTAAAAAACAACAGGTGGTTAACTATTCCAGTGCTGAATCTGAATATAGAAGTGTTGCAGCTGCTACTACTGAAGTCATTTGGTTGCAAAATCTTTCATCTGAGCTTTGTTTTCAATATTTTGGGACATCTACCATCTATTGTGATAATGCTAGCACAATCTAACTATCTCCTAATCCTATAATGCATAATAGGACCAAGCATTTTGATCTCAGCATTCACTTTGTGAGAGACCTTGTCAATTAGCATCAACTCCATATTGTTCATATACCAGGTGTTGACCAAATTGTTGACATCTATACTTAGTCTCTATCTGCAGTAACTTTCAATAGTTTTTTTGGACAAAATCAAGATCACTTTAAGAGTGTCCTTGAATTTGAAGGAGGACGCATGATAGAGAGCATAGTAATTCAGCGTCAAAGAATCATCAAAACTTTATTAGCCAAACAGAATTGATTACCAAATGAGAAAATTCTGTTTTGCCAATTAGAGTAACTCATTCTTCTCATTTATATATATAGTTGCTTAGCTAAGAATGTAAATACAACTTGAGTTTAGTAATCATTCTTTATTTTCATTGATATCAGAATATACTCATATCTTCTTCTCCAACTTCTCTTTCTTCGTTTAAAGTAACATTGTGTAAATATCTTTCACAAAGGGAAAAAAAATTATTTATCCCACTAATAAATTAAATGAAAAATGATTTATCCCACTAATAAATTAAATGATGTTCGCTCAATAATAAATATAAGCAAAGTTTAATTTGGAGTATTTATATTAATTTTCACGAAATAAAAAAGTGTTGACACCAACATAATTGAAGTAACAAAATAGTTATCTTTTTTTAAAAAAAATAAAATAAATTTTCTTGCTGAAGTAAGAAACTGAACCACCTCCTATTTGTTAATCAGATTTACTTTCCATACTGTATAGGTAGGAAAAGTATGACTTTGATGGATTAATTAAGAATTCTAGAACTATATGTTACATATACCCAAGTGGTTAGGCTAATAAAACTTAAAAATAATCCCAAAATCTAAAACGACTCTGTAAAGATAAAATTCTTTAGGGCTTCATTTTCAATACAACCATTGAATTTGTGTAATGAAAACGTTGTTGTATTTTTCCTTAAGAAAGACAACAACTAAATTGATTTTTCCAAATTATTTACTCTCTTAGAATATGCAAGACATTGTCCAAAACTCCCCATTATATGACACACAAAAACATTTCTGAAATTTTATCACTTACATCCCTAGATTGTACCGCACCATGGAGGAGATTACCAAGCACACCTTACATGAACAAGATATTATAGAGGTAATAAATTAAATATATATTCTACTTTATTGATATTATTTTATGGTGAAAACTTAGGTGCAGTCGACTTCACGTGAAGTTGATAGCTGAGAACCGATAGATGAAAATTTAGTCAAATCAATCAAATTATGTAACAACTTTCAGTTATCAACTTCACGTGAAGGCGACTGCACCTGAGTTTTTACCTTATTTTATTTGTTTAAATTAAATTGGCCAAATTGAACATTTATTGGTTTTTTTGGTTTTATTCTTGCTATAGAAGATGATATTATCAATACGAAAGAAATTTGGAAGAATTGTTCTTAGAGGTGCCTATGAGGACATATTAGCATTGTTCAAGAAATTGAAGAAAAAAGAACCAAGTCCTCAACATTATTATCAAGAGCAATATGATCAATATTTTGATGATGATGATATGAGTGATCTTCTTCATCTAATACCTATTATGTCTAATTCTACTTATCAACCTTCAGCTCCTCCAATTCCACCAGATTCCGCAGAATTATTTGAAAATTGTTCTTTTGAAGTACATGATTGTAATGAACAAGTTGATTTTGAAGGGAAGGGACTAGTGGACAATGTTTATGTTCCTTTGTTAGAAAAAGTTTGCAATATTCATCCTTCATTGCTGGAGTGTCAAAGGAAAAGGACTTATAAGTATTCAGGTTGGGCTTTGAATGCACTTGGAAGGGTATTGCACTTTTTGGAGACAACAAAATTGGAAGAGATGAATGTGGAAGCATGTGAGTGCCTTCAAATGTTGTGGGATGAAGTTCAAGTCTTTGGGTTTGAGTTGTCATGGCTTGCACCCCAAGTAGAGTTTGCTTTGAATATGGAGAAATTGATGAGGGAAGTGGAGAAGCTTGAGGAGGAAAAGAAGAGCATATTCATGAGGATTCAAGAGTTAAGGATGAAATTTAAAGAGCAATTATATTATTTGTATATCTAAAATTCAATAGCGTGTAAATATTAGGGTTTAGGATTTAAAGAACAAAATTTATTAAGTCTAGCTATTATTGTCATAAGTTGTAATGCTTCTTGTTTCATTTTAGGATTCAAACTCTTCTTTGTTTTTTCCTATTAAAGGGTCTAGAGTTTTAATAATTACTCAAAAAACAAAAAGAAAGCAAAATATAAATAAGTATAATATATATGATGCTTAACTCATCAAACTTCGTCATTCACTATTAGAGATTTTTTTTTTGGCCATAAAAATGTGAAAGCATATATATATTCAATTATTAATATGTTGCTATGTGTGGGATAAAGGAATCTCATCCCTCTTATCATTCTCAAAATCTAACGACGGAAATAAATGCATTATTATTAGTCTTTTTTAATTTAATTCTTCGAGTTCTCTCCAAAAAGAAACAAATATATATATAGTCTCAGAATTAAAGAAGAAATTGAAAATACTTGAACAAAACCACTTATGTATTTAATTAATAAAAATTAAGCTTCTTAATTAGTTAAGATAGA
>NC_029788.2:15227499-15229675 GCF_000816755.2 Arachis ipaensis
AAAAATTAATATTTTTATATATTTTATTCGATAATAAATTAGAATAAATTATAAAAATTTAATTTATTTTCATTTTTTTATTAAAAAATTTAGAAAAAATATAATAATAAAACTATAATTATAAAAAATTAATAAAAATAATAAAAAAATAAATTATCTATTGTGTTAGTATTTTTATGTTTTTTTTATCAGAATGAACACAAAATATATTAATTCAATATCAATAAATATAATATCTCTATTTATATCGACAGATGTCACATTTATCAAATATAATTTTATGTCTTAGACTCTAAGTATACCGTGTAAGCCGTGACACAGCCTAAAGAATGCCCAAGAAATTTGTTGACGGATTATGGGCCACATTATCGTCAAGACCCAAATTTGCCGACATGACCAAAAACACAGTAATAATGATATGGTTAATTGGTTATTGGTATCACAATAAGATAGTATAACAATTTTAAGACATTATACAATAACAGAAATATAATTAGACAATTTGAAATGGTTGTTTAACAACTCATATACATAACCTAAAGTCATATTGTTCAACACAAAATTATTCAGCTAACACAGCATCCAATACATTTAGTTCTAAAGAGTCACTTTTATTTATTGTTTTTTCCTCAACTGATTTGATGCTGAATCCACACAAGTCTCCCTCTTTCAAGCTAGATGCTTCACAAAATTCCTTCCAATTACTTTTAAGTTTGTATTCTTTTTTCCTGTTTTGGCTTTTAATTAATTTAAAAATAAAATTTCTCCCATCTTTTTTGGTCCAATAATATTTTAGTCATTTTTTATTAAAATTCTAAAAAATTGAACCAATTATTAAATTGATAGAATTAAAAATTAAAAAATTTAAATATTCAACCAAAATTTAACTGAAGTTGAATCGGTTATAATAAAATAATATATTTATATATAAGGGTTATGTTACGTGTATATTTAAATAAACTACTAAATTAGCCACTAATATAAAATACATGTTAAAATACAAATATACCACACATATATTTATATATGAATATATTGGTGGCTGATTTTAATGACTAATTTTAATGTATAAATAGCATTTATAAAATAGATACTTTTTTAAAAAATAATTTTTTATATTTTATTATTTTAAACCGACTAATTACTAAAAAATTATACTAGTTCGATCGGTTAATTAATTTTTTATTTTTTTGTCTGAATTAAATTTATTAATCGATTCTTAGTTAATCCAATTAAATCAATCGATTCGTTCCGATTCTCATAACCATGCTCTCTACACACTGCATTCGCTATATAATGTGCTCCAATTAATTCAAACCATATTCTCAAGGTTCGGTAATTATGGCATTTAAACTTAGTTTTAGACGCCGTGTTTTAGCTTTTGCTTTGCTTTATGTTTGTCTATTTTGGAAATTAGGTATGATTAGGATTATATTTTTCAATTTAATTAATTATTTTGTGAACAAAATTAATGGATTTGAATTTGATCACATGTTAGAGTCTTAATTTGATAGGAAATGCTGATGATGGTGATGATGATTATCCCGAGAATCAGATAGGTTCTGGAATTGGTGGTGCTGGAGTTGGAAACGGTAGCAATACAGGGGTTGGTGGTGGTACAGTAGGAGCTGGGTTTGTTATACTTGGTGACCCTTCTCAAATTGTCTCCAAATCCTTGCTTTGTTTCAGTGATGTGAGTACCATCTATATTACCCACATTATTTTTTGTTATCTTTCCTAAATGAATTCTGTTAAGGAGCTAATGAAATATCTGTATAATGTGTATAATGAACTGTTTATTTGGTCCAATATGAGTTAAAAAATGAACTAATTTCTTAAATATAATACACCCATATTATTCAGAATAACCATCCGGGTATTAGGGATAATAAACATATATCCTACTAAATGGAACATTTCTAAACCCGATTGTACACATTGTACATATACTCCATTGACTCTCTATATTTCTTCTTCTATAACTGCTTTTAATTAAATTGGATTCTCTATTTGAATTATAAATACTCCTTAGTATTTTGATTTATTCTTACTTATTTGTAGTTTAAAAATATTATATGTACACACCAAAAATTAGTTATAGTATATTTTAGCATATTTATGTATAAATATATATGTTTTTTAGTTATTTTTATTGTCTATTTTATTTTTTAATATC
>NC_029788.2:15229920-15238304 GCF_000816755.2 Arachis ipaensis
ATCTATACTAATAACTAATTTAGTGGTTGATTTTTAAAATGTACCTAATATAGTCAATTTTTAGAAGACGATTTTAAATTGATTTTCAGCCAAAACTATAATTTTTTTTTTTTATCATTTGATAAAAATTGCACTTTTGCTTCAAACTTATTAGAAAATTGCATCTAACTTGGAGGAATGTAAAAATTCAATTTCCTTAAAAGTCTTAACTTACTGTTTTTAACATTCTTGTTATCAAATTATTAATAACCAAGTTAGTAAATGACATATTAATAACAATTAAACATTACAGTTTAATCTATTTGTACTAGACATTGAAGGTAATTAAATAGTTCAATCAATCCTCATTGCATTGTGTGTTCATTCAGATTTATAAAAGTTGTGAAGAGCCATATAGATTAAGTGAGAAAGGAGACTTGAACGTACCAAGAGAGAAGATTTATAAGTTCTGTCAAGGGCCATGTTTGTCTGAGACTAGATTGGTCCTTAGTTGCCTTAAAAAGATATACAGCCGCTTTACATTTTCTAACAAAGCAACCATACAAGACATCAGAGAAACAATTCAAGATGGCTGTCTTGGCGTACATGTAGGTAATAACTACTATTCTTTCATATATAGCACCAATAAATTTTCATACGTATAAATTCAAAAAAAAATAGAGTATATTTTAAGCAAGATTTTAAAAACCAAACTGCGAATTGAACTAATAGAACTAGAAGTTCAAAAATTTAAAAAATCAACTAAGTTTTAATCGGAGTTGAAATTGATATAATAAAATAATATATTTATATATAAAATATATAATTTTTTAAGATAAAATCATCTTTTTATTTTATTATTTTAAACCAGTTAACAATTAAAAATTGATTCGATTTGACTCGTTAATTAATTTTAATTTTTTTTATTTTTGACTAATTCA
This sequence comes from Arachis ipaensis, assembly GCF_000816755.2. NCBI lineage: Eukaryota > Viridiplantae > Streptophyta > Magnoliopsida > Fabales > Fabaceae > Arachis > Arachis ipaensis. The sequence continues at coordinate 15,230,841 of NC_029788.2, forward strand.
TTATGAACCGATGGATTTTTATATTGAATAAGTATCACCAAATCATAAATTATATATCTGCCCTCTCAAGTGAAAATTTCTGTTGAGTTTGCTTATTTTTTTGCCTAAGGCTTATTTTCTTTTTTTTTTTTATTTGTTTTATGTTAACTTTTTTCTTTTAAAGTCCAACACTCAACTTTTTAGATATAAAATTTTAATATTATGTCATAATAAAATCATTTTTTCCAAAAATTTAAGTTAGACTAATAAAAAAAAAATAACATAAATAATTATATCTTTAATAACTAAACCGATTTAGTATTCAATAAATCTTACTTAACTCAGTCGAATCGACCGATTCGATCGGATTCAGTTCTCAAAAAATGATTTTCACATGAACTTTCTTTAACAAAAGACAAATATTCAAGTTTACGTTGTTGTCACTTTCTGTTACATTTTTTATTTAGAGTTAATGTATCTAATAAATATGAACATTTTAATGATCTGTTATAGACGTTTTTGGATAAATTTAAATACATTTATTCATTATCCAATAATGTATAAAAAAAAAAAGTAATAATAACAGATAAAAGATAACGAGAATAATATAAATTTATATATATAACCATATCGTATTAGAAAACCAGATGATATGAAATTGTTAATAATGATAAATTGGTATTGCATTGAAGCAGCTGATCGTGACTTGAATGTCGTTAAGCACATGGAGAAGGAAGCTGATGAAAAAGAAAACAGAGGTTTGAAGGGTACTAAAACCTGCAATGTTCTAATGGGGCTTGTTTTGATCCTAATGGCCCCTGCTCTATTACTCTAAGAAGAGTGCTAGGAGGCTAGCAATTTTTGTGATTTATAGCTATCAAATAACTATCAATAATAATTTTAATGGTGTGAGATTTCATCCAATGACTCACTTTTCTTTGCTAGTTATATGTTGGCTAGAATTCAATGAAGTTGTTGGTCCCTAAACTTTTTCTTAGTATAATGATCAGTGGCGGAACTTGAAACAAAATTTTGGGGGGGCCAAATAGAAAATAATTGTCAAAATATTTTTTTATATGGACCTCATTTAAGATAAGCTCGTCTAATCTCATCTCTTTGATTTGGGTGATACTGCCAAATTTAAAGCCCTTTTTTAAGATCTCGTTCCAAAAAGTTAAAATTAAAGTCATCAGATATAACTTTTTGAAATTTTGAAGGTTATATCTCGCTTTCTTCGTGATTCATTAAAGTAGAAGAACTATCTACATGTGTTGATATTGTAAAAGTTATATGTTCTCTTTCTTAAATATTAGCCTTCCTCTTAAAAAATATATCAATTTTTTAATTTTTCATTATTATTTTATATAAAAATTTGAATATATATCTTGTAAAATATATAAAGAAGAAGTTAGAAGGACAAATATTAAAATTTATAATATTTATTGAATTTTTTTTATCAATTTATCAAATACAATAATATTAATACTTATTGAATATTCTATTATTTTTTATCATATAAAAAATTAAATTAAATAAATAGTAAAATATAAAATAATATTAAATTAAATAAATAAAAGATATCTAATTTTTTATATTTGAACCTAAAGATAGAGAGAGTGTTGTTTATTGAACTTATTAGATACTTTAAGTCATAATAAAGTATTTAAGTCAATTGAATTATTTTTTATCTTTTGAAAAAGTACTACTAAGTTTTTTATAAAAAGTTTGGGGGGGCCATGGCCACCCCTTGTCTGAACTAAGCTCCACCACTGATAATGATATAATACCACTGCTTATCCAAATGAGTGCGAGTGTTTTAAAGCTTGGAGTCGTCGAAAATGTTGTATCTGGGAATCACATGCATGAATCATGAATTCATGATTTCATGGTATGTGTAGATTTTTATTTTTATTAAATTTGAGGAATGAACTATTATATTAAGGTATTAACTTGCAATCCTCAAAGATCTTACATACACTATTAAGCTAATGATGATATATTAAACTAAGAATTAGAAACAAGATACTAAACTGAAAAAAAAAATTTGTATATTATTGGGTATATTCAAGTTATCTAAAATGATACAATATAAAAAGGTATTTATAGGTGTTAAGAGAATTGTAATAATAAAGACGTAATATTCTATAATAAATATTCAGATACACTAAATAATTTTAATTGATTCTAATTATATTCTAACACTAACAGGGACGGATTTACTAAGCACTCAGTGGGGCAACTGCCCCTAGTAAATTTGGAAAAATTAATTAGTAGTTCTTAGTGAATTGTCTAATTTGCCCCCACCATCTAATTCATTTTGACCCCACTCCACACCCTCCAAATCCTTAATCAGCTAACCCTTCTCCTTCCCTTTTTCAATTTTGTTCTTCTGCTCTAGCCTCCAACCTCCGCTTCCAGACTCCAGCCCTCAGTTACTGTCGTCTGCCGCCACTCGCCCACTCCGTTCAGTCTTTCTCTCACGTCGACTCCGTCGATTTCTCGTTGCATCGCAGCGTGCCCGCGTCTGGTTTTGGCGCTGCGTTCCTTCAGCATCTGGTGTATGGTGAGGTATTCTTCTTCTTCTTCTTCCTCGGTCTTCACAGCTGCAAGCCTTAAATCCTCGTCTGGTTCTGTCTTCAGCAGTTCAGGGTGTCGCTGGTTCTGCCGCTGGGTGCCGCCGTGCCGCTGGTTCTGCCGCTGGTTCTGTCGCTGAGTTCCTGGGTCCTGTGGGTGCCGCAGGTTCTGCCGTTGGGTACCCTGCTTCATTCAGTTTTTATTCTCATTTGCTGCATTGTTATTAATTTGATATAGTTCATTAACTTGATATAGTTCATTAATTCATTCAATTTGATATAGTTGATTAATTTGTTTTGATGTGATTGAATTTATTCTGATGTAAATCATGTAATTGTATTCTGATAGACTGATAGAGTTCTAATATAATTGTTGGTTACTTTGTTAATTAACAATTGTGTTCTGATGGAATTTTAATGGAGTTATGATGTAATTGTGTTCTGATGGAAGAATTGTTCTGATGTAATTGTGTTTTGATGTAATTGACTTGACATTTTCTTATAGTAGAAGAATTATTTTGAAAATAAAAAAACACAGATCTAGAGACTTATGATATGAATAAGAATGAGAAGGGAATCAGGGGATTATGATATGAATGTTAGAAGGGATGATGATTTAGAAGCTTACAGTACATAGCTTTCAGTTTCTATAGCAAGCACTTTAAAGTACATTCTGATCATTCATTCCTAGCTTCCAAAGCATGAACTCTATACATCAAAGCTCTGCTATCTACAATTGGCTACTGGCAAAGAAACCAGAATTTGTACCTTCAAATCTCTATTAGGATAATTAATGCAAATTATGGACTTGCGTTTTAATTTCCTTTAACTTGTGTTATATGTAATATCCCATTTGAATATCTTTTTTTATTGTACTTTTGTGGTATTCAATTATGATGAATTGATGATGTATTTATAATATGCTGAGGAAAAGGGCTAGCTTCAAATGTTTCTAATAAATTAAAGCTATATACCCTTATATTTTTATTTTAATGGATCTTTTATATGAATATATTAAGCAATTCATCATATAAGAATATATTATCAGTATAAACTCTCAATATATATATATAACATGTGATAAATATGATCGCTATTATTGTTTCAATGAGTTCAGAGAAATGAGTCATTGATATAGCTTTCATTACTTTTATTAATTGATCAATTTTATATTTATAATTTTATACTGAACTTCTCAATTTGTATAAAATTGTGAATTAATTTAGATTTATAATTTTATTCTATTAGTAATGGAGAAATATTTCAAAAGAACTTTATTATTGGAGATTGGATCTCAAAACAATTCATCCACTTCTTCTAACAAGAGGAGATTTTTAGAATTCGAAGTAGAGAGTCTCATAGCAGATCCAGGACAACGACCAAAGACTTTAAGTTATCATCCGAATGACAGAGACAAAGTTAGATGTGCATATTTGCAAAAAGGTCCTTGTCAACCAAGGAATCATGATTTTCCGCAAACTGCTCGTGTTCTTCTTTTTGAAAATTTAATCCTAATTGGTTTGATGATTATGGCAATTGGTTAGAGTATAGTATATCAAAAGATGTTGTTTTTGTCTTTGTTGTTATCTTATGAAACCTGAGACTGAAGGTAGCGATACTTTTGTAACCAATGGCTTTTCAAATTGGAAAAAAAAAGAGAGATTACAAACTCATGTTGGGATTCATGATAGTGCTCATAATCAAGTTTGGAGAAAATGTGAAGCACTTATGAAACCAAAACAACACATTAGTGCTGCTATTGAAAAACAATCTTATGAATTTTTAAATGATTGTTTAGTGATATACATAGAAAAAGAGACATTTGATTGTATTGACAATGAAAAGATTATTTAATCTTTTTAAAATATAAAAACTAAAAAAATGAAAATTTTAATTTATATATTATTATTTAAATTATTATTTTAGTATTTTAATTTGTTGATTATATAATTTAAAGACTAATTATATTTTATAATAACAAAGTATAATTATAAAAATTATTATCATATTATGTATATTTTGCCCCCACGGATAAAATTTTCTGGATCCGTCACTGAACATTAAGTTTGATCCCAATCAATCGCGACCATCAAAATTAGAACAATTTTGGGAAAATTTTCATGAATAAATAAAAAATAAATAATATTTCCAAAAATAAAATATAACAACTTATATGTTTGTCTTATATACGGATCTCATTTATGGTAGTAGGGATATTCAAATTCAAACCGATCCAAATTAAACCGTGCATCTAATCTAATTCAAACCGAAAACTGATTAAAACTGCACTAATTCGAATTTGATTGGATCTTATTTTTTGCAAACCGTTGGATCGGATCGGATTTCAAATCTACATTTCACAACCGATCCAATCCAATCCAAACCGCACAATGTATTATAATATTATTATTTTATTATTATGTTTACAATTATACTTATAACATATTCACTTTGTTATACATTTTTATATTTTTTAAGTATTATTATTATTTAATAGATGTTTTATGTTCAAAATGTGATTTATTTATTTATTTTAACTAACCTATAATTTTATTTTTATTGTTATGTTATCATTGGTTTTTTAAGAGATTGTTAAGACTTGCTATGTCATTGTTGGTTATTTGAAATTTGATGTTGAGACTTGTTATATATATTTAATTTTTTAACTTACAAAACCGCAAATTCAATGCAATCCAAACTGCTCGAAATTGGATTGGATCGGATCGAATTTTTTTTAAAAAATCATCCAATCCAAACCGCACCACGAACACCCCTACTTGGTAGAAATTGGAATTGGTGTTTAAATCAAGGCCTGTATTTTTTATTTGTTGATTATAAAGTTGTGTTTTAATTAAGATGAAAAAGTATAAAGGAAGAATGTTTTTTTCTGAACAACGTAAACAATAAGTTAAAAAGAGTTAATTTTAATTTAAAAAATCAAATTTTGAATTAATTAAGTTTAATCATAATTTTAAATTTTTTATTTTTGAATCATTTTTTTCAAACGAAATCATTTTTCGTCTCTTCGCATCGTCTTTCCGTTTTCTCTAACTGCTTGCTGTTCAGACCTCCGTCGCTAGGCATTTACAGTATGTTGCCGATCTACCTACGCAGATCTCCACTGCCGCCAGAAGGAGAGCTGTTGCGAGGTATCCGTCCGTCCGCGAGGTGCGTGCCCGGCCGCGAGTGCCGTTGTATCGCGTTACACATGTAGCCGTCGCAACTGCTCTCTCGCAATCTTGTGCCATCGCTGCCGCTGCTGTATCGCGGTCGTCCCAGTTTCTCCCACAGCTACTATCTTGTTATTTGTTTCTTATCAACTAAGTCAGATGTTTGTTTTACTATGTATTTAGATGGTTCTTTTCATTCTAAAGCGGAAGTTTATTTGGATATACCATGGTATTTTATTTGATTTGCTTGATTCTGCATGCACATGTTTCACAAGTTTCTTTTATTATGTGGTTTGGATTAGATTTAGTTTAATTTTTCTTGAATTCAAGTTGGATTTGAGTTACGCCATTTAGACATGGTGCACGGATGGTATTTTGGTCAACTTGTTAGTTTGTTCTTATCAACTAAGGTGGATTGTTTATTTTACTATGTATGCGGATGGTTCTTTTCATTAAGATGTGGATGTTTATTTGGGTCATAACATTTGGATGAACGAAGTAAAGCAACATGCGATAGAAGTGACAAAGACATGACGCAACGGTGTGGAAGCAAGGGGTAGAAGTGCAACGTTGAAGTAACGGTAAAACAACCTCTGGCTCGATGACGGTGCGACGTCACTTCGTGGCCTTCGAAATGGGCAGAACAGCGGTGGGCGAAGGATGGGGAGAAGACGCGATTGCCGGCGGTGACACAGCGACAATGGTGCGACATCCGCGCAATGAAAAAACTGCGATTCTCCTCTGCGAGTGAGGGCAGCATTAAAAAGCTTTGTTTCCGGTGAGAGAAAAAGCAGCAGTGAGATGATGCGGTAAAAAAACAGCGTTAACATTAAGAATAGGTAAAAACAGGGTTTAAATTAGGAAAGAAGATAAAATTAAAAATACGGTAAAGTAATTATATTAGATGTTATATTTAGTGGACTTGAGATATAATTTATTGTTCACCATGTTTATAATTTCTATTGTCTACTTAGTAAAATTAAATTAAGATTTATATTTTCATTATTTTGATTTGTTGAACTTTCAATTATGTGTTGCATGTATACATTTTGTATTTTTGTAAAATTAAATTTATTTTTATGCATAGTTGAAAACATATTTTTAGTACATTATACTAGTTCTTTTTACTAGTTTAAAAATCGAAAAACTAAACCAAATTAAACCAATTAAATTCAGATTTAGTTTGATTTGATTGAGTTAATCTCAAAGAAAAAAGTCAACAAAATCAATTCAATTAAATTCGGTATATGATTAGATTAAATTTTTTTTTTTTATCAAAAGTTTAAAACTGAACCAATTCACAATACCGCAAACACCCCTACCAAAAACTAATAGCATTGGAGAAAATTGATTTATATTATTATGTGGATCAAGTTTTGCTAATAATAAATGTACCAAAAATACCAATTTAAAATACCATAAATACATCTCTTACATTTTAAACGTGTTAAATGCATTGATAATATGCCAATGAGTTATAACTCAAATGGCATAATCTCTCCATATTCAATTAAGAGGTTGCGGGTTCGAGTCTCATATCTTTGGTAAAAAAAAAAAAATACATTGATAATATATTGAAGGAATCAATTTTTTATTTTTTATTTTGTTAACCAATATTTTTTTTCATAAATGATAATATATTTTAAAATGATAATATATCTAAGGGTGAAATATGTTTTTTTTCTTAACATTTTTAAAATTTTTTAAAATTATCCCTAATATTTAATTTAATTTAATTATGT
>NC_029788.2:15242879-15254151 GCF_000816755.2 Arachis ipaensis
TTTTTTCAAATAATAAAAATTAAATTTTAATTTTTTTATTATAAAAACTCTATATTATATTACAAAATTATTTATTTTAAAAATTTAATGTTGAAAGGTGAGTTCGGAGAGTTACGAGGGAAGAGAGAAGTTTCACGAAACTGGAATTTGGTGGCTAGAGATAGTAATCTTATATCTGAGTATATTAATTCAGTGAATTCTCATATTAGAAAATCTAATTATTATAATTAAGTGTCACTTCCACTATTTATACCAAAAACTAGAGAGTAACTTCTTTCTAAATACACTTTTCTAATTTACTAACAAACCTGTTATGTCAACCTAACTAATCACTAACTACAATTAATCTAATTTTTTACCATTAGTCTTTACCATCAATCTCCACCTATAATTAGTTATTCAGTAAATACGGTAGAATCTTTCTCATGTAACACCCTTCTCAAACTAGAATGATTTTTATTTATCATTCTCAACTTGGAAAGACATTTTTGAAATAGATTGGAACTTATCAGAATATCTACTACTTAGTTATTTGTTAAAATCGGCAGCAACTTGATTGTTTGTTCCTGCCACTTATTCGTTATTACAATATGACAATCTATCTCTATGTGCTTTGTTCTTTCGTGAAATATTAAATTGGCTGTAATATGAAGAGTTGATTGATTATCAAAAGAAATTGCAATTGGCCTCCTCAATTTCACTTTCAAGTCTTTCAAAATGTAGGTGATCGACCGTGCTTCTCAAGTTGCCATAGCTAGAGCTCTATATTCAGGTTCATAGAATGAACAAGTAATGCGTGAGCATTTTTTCTATCTTTTCCTAGTAAATTTGTATTTAAATTGTTGAGTTTAATAAAGAATTAATTATCTTTTAGCCACTATGGATACTATTTTGAGTCTTGTGCAAATTCTGCTTATTTTAGGTAGCATTCAGCTGGATTTAATGGAGTTTCTGCAGCACAAGAATTAAAGGAGAAAACTAGCGAGGAGCGACGCGTGCGCGTGACTAACGCGTACGCGTGACATGCGCCACGTGCAGAAAACGCTGGGGGCGATTTCTGGGCTGTTTTTGACCCATTTTTCAGCCCAGAAAGCACAGATCAGAGGCTGCAGAGTGAAGGAATCAAGTGGTCTCTATCCATCAATTGAAGACTTGCTGATTGCTATAATTAATTCTGATTTAAATTCAAATTTGATTTTAAAATAGGAAAAGATATTATTTTAATTTTAAAAAATAGATTTTTAAATTAACGAGGATTAGATATAAAAAGGAGAAACTTTTCTTCTAGGAGGGGGGATTTTATTCCATCCCAATTTACAGTTTACCTGAATCCTTATTTTCTCTCTAAACCATGAGCAATTAAACCTCCACTGTTAAGGTTAGGAGCTCTGTCTATTGTATAGATTGATACTATTATTTTTCTATTTTAATTCATGTTTTGATTTATATTTCAAGAATTGTTTTCGTTCTTTATCTTATGAATTTGGGTGGAACGGAAGTATGACCCTCTTTCTAATTGAATTCTTGTATAACTTGGAAAAACTCTTTACTTGAATAACAGTTTGAAAACAATTTCTCCTAAATTCTAATTATCTGGATCTAACGGAATACTTGACATATAATCCTCTTATTTTTTGGGTAATTAGGATTTTTGTGGCATAATAACTAGAATTAAACGTCACCCTCTAATTGGAATTAATTGACCAAGAAATTGGCGGTTGATGAATTTTAGAGGAGACTAGAAATGTCTAAGGAATTAGGGTCTAGTCACATATAGTTTGCCATGAATTAAATCTTGCATTATTAAAATAAATTAATAAGAAAAGTCAATCCGGAAAATAGATAATTCTGAAGCCTTAACTGCCTTCTCCATCTCTTATTTCCAACTTTATTTACGTGCCTGTCTTCTGATATTCTGAGTCACTGTTTAATGCTTTTGAACTCTCAAACACTATTTTCTGTTTGTCTAACTAAGTAAATTAATCAACCATTGTTGCTTAGTCCATCAATTCTCGTGGGATCGACTCTCACTCACCTGCGTATTACTTGGTACGACCCGGTGCACTTGCCGGTTAGTTTGTGGGTTTTAAAATCCGCACCAGCAAGCAACTGTATTCTGTGTTTTGCTCTTTCATGATACATCGAATTTTCCATAAAAAAATAATATCCTGATATCGATCTCTTTGTGTCAGGGCATGTCCCCAAACACTGTCTAAAAATCAGTTGGTTCAAGATCAAATCTCCTTTGAGGTATTTTTTAAGATCCTCAATGCAGCCTCAAAATGCTTGTGAGTTGCATAATCCAGGTACTAGCTCAATTTTTCAACAACATGGCTTATTTCTGGCCTAGTGTTGGTGAGGTACAACAGCCTTAAAAATTAGCCTTCAATATTCTAAACTTGATTGAAGAGGTGTCCCTGAATGCTTTGACAACTTCTCTTCCTTCTATCAGACCATACTCTTTTAATAAATTGAAGCAATATTTTCTTTGGCACACAAAGAACTCTTTCTTGCTTTCAGTCACTTCTAAACCGAAAAAGAATTAAAAATCTCCGATGTCTTTAATCTTGAATAGTTGATGAAGGCGTTGCTTGATGGATTTGATCTCATCTAATCATCACCTGCTACGAGATTATCTATATATACTAAAATGACAGTAAAACCAGTATTTATAGATTTAGTAAAGAGGTTGTAATCATATCTAGACTGTTGATATCCTATAGTTATTAAAGTAGATTTCAATTTCATGTTCCACTGCCTTCTGACTTGCTTTAAGGCTTTAAGCCATACAATGATCTGTCTAGTTTGCATACTAAATTAGGAGCATTAAGTTTTAAACTTGGTGGAGCTTTCATATACACTCTCATATAAATCACCATGCAAAAATGCTATATTAATGTCTAATTGATGGACTATCTAATTATTTACTACTGCAATTGAAAGGAGGATTTGAAGAATACTTATTTTAACGACGGGACTAAAAGTCTCAAAGTAATCAACCCCCTACTGTTTAAGTGTACCCTTGAGCTGCAAGGCGTACTTTACACCTGTTAATTGTGCCATCCGGGTTCAATTTTAGTTTGAAAACCGATTTGCAATCAACGGCTCTTTTCCCAACAAGAAGGTCAGTAACGGTCCAGGTTTTATTTTTCTTTAAAGTAGTTAATTCCACATTAATGAAAAACAGAGTACCTAGTGGAAGCAACAAGAAGAATAGAGTAGTTTTTTGTGAAATGTAGTGTACTTCTAACAAAAACTTAATATGTTTAATAACAAAAAAAGCCCAATCCGACTTAACAGTAGGAAACATTCTTCATATAACACCTACTAATCGTGCTCTCTTTATACGTGGTGTTAATACACATCAATTGTCTTCTGCAAGTTAGGATCCTTTATAGGCTCACCATAGCATTTTGGTTCAATGTGTTTTGTTTGGTTTGGATATGAGGTGATTGAAAAGTAAAGATGATTTTGTTAGGAAATTATTTAATTTGTTAATTTGTTTGTGGGTAATATATATATTAATTATGATCATAAATAATGCTATTTTAAATTAAATAACTTATATAATGACGATCTCATTTATTGTTATAAATGCTAAATTGAATAAACCATAATTACTTTTGATTTGGAATTAAATGAGAATAAAACCAGATATTATTTTTGCACTTTAGATACTATTTTTATTTGGGTTTTAGGGTTTAATGATTGCCATGCTCAAATATAAATAGTGACTTAAGGGTTTCGGTCCCCAATAATATACCAAAGCTGCCTCACCAACTTTTTTTCTATAAGAGAAGTTTAAATTTAACTGCCCTATTAGGGATACAGAAAATTTTGGTTAAGGAAGACTATGTTGAGTAAAGAAATTAACTAAATTAATTAATGATGACAAACATTACTTTATTGGGCAAAGTAAATAATTAGTGTTGATTATTTATAATTATATAAGGCTGATTATTTATTGTTGCAGGACAAAACAAATCAATACAGCAGCCCAAATTGGATGAAATTAGAACAAGGCTGGCTGGCTACAAACAAATAAAAGCCCAAAGAAAACAAAGCAAGAAACCAAAGGGCTGAACTTGATTTAAAACATGATCCAAGCCCATTTCCATAACTCCAAGCTGATTCCTCCAATTTGCTCTCACACCAAAAGCAACGTTCACTTCTGTGTTTTGGTCAAAAAGTCAGAAAAGTGAGAGAGAGCTTCTCCCCTAAGCTATTCACCAAAGAAGCAAGAAAGAGAAGGTTAAGCAAATGGTAGAAGTCTAACCACCCACATCAATCTGTATCAAGAAATTTTTCTTTAAAGTAGTTAATTCCACATTAATGAAAAACAGAGTACCTAGTGGAAGCAACAAGAAGAATAGAGTAGTTTTTTGTGAAATGTAGTGTACTTCTAACAAAAACTTAATATGTTTAATAACAAAAAAAGCCCAATCCGACTTAACAGTAGGAAACATTCTTCATATAACACCTACTAATCGTGCTCTCTTTATACGTGGTGTTAATACACATCAATTGTCTTCTGCAAGTTAGGATCCTTTATAGGCTCACCATAGCATTTTGGTTCAATGTGTTTTGTTTGGTTTGGATATGAGGTGATTGAAAAGTAAAGATGATTTTGTTAGGAAATTATTTAATTTGTTAATTTGTTTGTGGGTAATATATATATTAATTATGATCATAAATAATGCTATTTTAAATTAAATAACTTATATAATGACGATCTCATTTATTGTTATAAATGCTAAATTGAATAAACCATAATTACTTTTGATTTGGAATTAAATGAGAATAAAACCAGATATTATTTTTGCACTTTAGATACTATTTTTATTTGGGTTTTAGGGTTTAATGATTGCCATGCTCAAATATAAATAGTGACTTAAGGGTTTCGGTCCCCAATAATATACCAAAGCTGCCTCACCAACTTTTTTTCTATAAGAGAAGTTTAAATTTAACTGCCCTATTAGGGATACAGAAAATTTTGGTTAAGGAAGACTATGTTGAGTAAAGAAATTAACTAAATTAATTAATGATGACAAACATTACTTTATTGGGCAAAGTAAATAATTAGTGTTGATTATTTATAATTATATAAGGCTGATTATTTATTGTTGCAGGACAAAACAAATCAATACAGCAGCCCAAATTGGATGAAATTAGAACAAGGCTGGCTGGCTACAAACAAATAAAAGCCCAAAGAAAACAAAGCAAGAAACCAAAGGGCTGAACTTGATTTAAAACATGATCCAAGCCCATTTCCATAACTCCAAGCTGATTCCTCCAATTTGCTCTCACACCAAAAGCAACGTTCACTTCTGTGTTTTGGTCAAAAAGTCAGAAAAGTGAGAGAGAGCTTCTCCCCTAAGCTATTCACCAAAGAAGCAAGAAAGAGAAGGTTAAGCAAATGGTAGAAGTCTAACCACCCACATCAATCTGTATCAAGAAGAGGTCAGAAGCTAAAGGTGATTTTATTTCCTTCTACATGCATCTCATTTTCTTCTCTTCTTCCCAACTCTCTGCTAGTCCGAAAATGGGATTCATGGAAAAGTTGATTTCTGTTCAACTCTGCTGTGTATCTACGGTCACAAATAAGTCTTGGGGACCAAGTAGTTTTTCAATGGCCAAGATCTGGGTTTATCATTGAAGATATATGTTTCTACTGATATATGGCTTTCAGTCAATAAGAGAAGGTCAGAACCAAAATTTTCATTCGGAGGATTAATGGAAAAAAGTGAGATGGTGGGTTGGTGAAGCACACTGCTCAAGGGTTGACCTAAGAAGAGCAGCCCAGCAACATGCAAGAAGATAAAAGAAGTTTTTGCACCATTCAGAAGCAAGGAGAGATAACCAGAGTTTGGTGAGTTGTGTTCTGAGAAGAGTTCCCTGAAGAAGTTCCTCTACTTGGACAGTGCTTTCTTTCAAAGAAGCATTCCGCTAAAAATGAAGAACTGAATCAGAGACATGCAAGTCTGGTTTATCACATAGCAAAGAGGCTGTTGATGAATTCAATCTCCTTCATGTTTTACAGATTGTAATTTACTTTTCAATGTTTATCTTTCTGTCTTGAGTGAAAAGGCACATTGAGAGAGCTCAAGTAAAAGCCAATGAGTGGAAAGAGGCTGAGTAAAACACTTGAGAGAAAAACCTAGAGTTATTTTCAAATTTCTTTAGGTATGTTTGTGTCTTGTATCCAGTACCAGTGAGGTACCCCTTTCTTAGTTGGGTGAGCACTAAGAATGAAGAGTTAGGTATTAGCATAGCTAATGTCAAGTTAGGTTAGAGCTTGAGTGTGAAAGGATTGTGTCAATCCTGTGGAATTGGTGTATGTAATACTTCTAACTATAGTAGAAATTCTTCCATTGTTGTGGAGGAGACTGGACGTAGGTTGCATAGCACAAGGCAACTAAACCAGGATACATGATGGTGTTAGCTTTTCTCTTCTCTGCTCTGTCCTGTTTTCTGATATTCATGAGACAAAATGAAATTGTCTCATAAATTTTTTGCTTCTTAGTTCAAACCGTTTCAGACAGCAAGTTTGTTTTAAAAAGGGTTAACTCAGTAACATAGAAGAAGGTCATAGATTCAACCCCCCTTCTCTAAGCCTTCTACAACCTTCAATTGGTATCAGGAGCTAAGGTCTCAAGAATCAAGCTTAACCGCTTGGAGCAAAGATCCAATGGCGAACAACTTGGGCACAACCACAGTTGCCTACACCCTCACTAAAGGCCTGTGATGCGTGAGCATTTTTCCTATCTTTTCCTAGTGAATTTGCATCTAAATTGTTGAATTTAATAAATAATTAATTATCTTTTAGTCAATATGGATGCTACTTTGAGTCTTTTACAATTTTGTTTAATTTAGGTAGCATTCGGCAGAATTTGATGGAGTTTCTGCAGCACAAGAATCAAAGGAGATGACAGCGAGGAGCGACGCGCACGCGTGACTGACGCGTACGCGTGATTTGAAGATTTGCTCGGTGACGCGTGCGCGTGATTGACGCGTACGCGTGACATGCGCCACGTGCAGAAAACGCAGAAAAACGCTGGGAACGATTTCTGGGCAGTTTTGACCCAGTTTCCAGCCCAGAAAATACAGATTAGAAGCTGCAGAATGGACAAAACAAGTGGTTCCCATCCATCCATTGAAGACTAGATTATTTAAATTAATTCGAATTTAAATTCTAATTTGAATTCTAGAAAAAGATATTATTTTAATTTAAAAAATTAGATTTTAAATTTATTAGGATTAGTTATAAAGGGAGAAACTTTCCTTCCTTTAGAAGAGGCCCCAGAGGGACCCTTCCAATTCCATTCCAATTTACAATTCTTATTTTCTACTCTGAACCATGAGCAACTAATCCTCCATTGTTAAGGTTAGGAGCTCTGTCTATTTCTATGGATTAATTTTATTGCTTTTTCTCTTTTAATTCATGTATGGATTTATAATTTAAGGATTGTTTTTGCTCTTTATCTTATGAATTTGGGTGGAACGGAAGTATGACTGATGAGCGGATAATTTATACGCTTTTTGGCATTGTTTTTATATAGTTTTTAGTATGATTTAGTTAGTTTTTAGTATATTTTTATTAGTTTTTAAATAAAAATCACATTTCTGGACTTTACTATGAGTTTGTGTGTTTTTCTGTGATTTCAGGTAATTTCTGGCTGAAATTGAGGGACTTGAGCAAAAATCAGATTCAGAGGCTGAAGAAGGACTGCAGATGCTGTTGGATTCTGACCTTCCTGTACTCAAAGTGGATTTTCTGGAGCTACAGAAGTTCAAATGGCGCGCTCTCAATTGCGTTGAAAAGTAGACATCCAGGGCTTTCTAGCAATATATAATAGTCCATACTTTGCCCGAGTTTAGATGACGCAAACTGGCGTTCAACGCCAGCTTCCTGCCCTATTCTGGAGTTAAACGCCAGAAACAGGTTGCAAAGCAGAGTTAAACGCCAGAAACAGGTTATAAACTGGAGTTCAACTCCAAGAAAGACCTCTATACATGAAAGCTTCAATGCTCAGCCCAAGCACACACCAAGTGGGTCCGGAAGTGGATTTCTGCATCTTTTACTCATTTCTGTAAATCCTAGTAACTAGTTTAGTATAAATAGGACTTTTTACTATTGTATTTACATCTCTGGACGCTTAGTTCTTAGATCATGGAGGCTGGCCATTCGGCCATGCCTGGACCCTGTTCTTATGTATTTTCAACGGTAGAGTTTCTACACACCATAGATTAAGGTGTGGAGCTCTGCTGTTCCTCATGAATTAATGCAAAGTACTATTGTTTTTCTATTCAACTCAAGCCTATTTCTTATCTAAGATATACACTCGTTCTTCAACCTGACGAATGTGATGATCCGTGACACTCATCATCATTCTCATCTATGAACGCGCTTGAGATCCGAAAAGTCTAAACCTTGTCTGTGGTATTCCGAGTAGGATCTGGGAAGGGATGGCTGTGACGAGCTTCAAACTCGCGAGTGCTGGGCGTAGTGACAGAGGCAAAAGGATTACTGAATCCTATTCCAGTATGATCGAGAACCGACAGATGAATAGCCGTGCGGTGACAGCGCATTTTGGACCATTTTCACTGAGAGGACGGGATGTAGCCATTGACGACGGTGATGCCCTACATAAGCTTGCCATGGAAAGGAGTAGGAATGATTGGATGAAGACAGCAGGAAAGCAGAGGTTCAGGAGGAACGAAAGCATCTCTGTACGCTTATTTGAAATTCTCACCAATGAATTACATAAGTATCTCTATCCTATTTTACATTTTAATTATATTTTAATTATCAATTTACCATAACCATTTGAATTCGCCTGACTGAGATTTACAAGGTGACCATAGCTTGCTTCAAGCCGACAATCTTCGTGGGATCGACCCTTACTCACGTAAGGTTTATTACTTGGACGACCCAGTGCACTTGCTGGTTAGTTGTGCGAAGTTATGACAAAGAATTAAGATTATGAACGTGCGTATAAAGTTTTTGACGCTGTTACCAAGGAATGAACGATCACGATTTCCGCGCACCAAGTTTTTGGCGCCGTTGCTGGGGATTGTTCGAGTTTGGACAACTGACGGTTCATCTTGTTGCTCAGATTAGGTAATTTTATTTTAATTTTAAACTTTTTGTTTTTTTTATTTTCGAAAAAAAAAATTTTTTCAAATAAAAATTAAATTATTCTATGTTCTTCAGAATCTTTAAGAAGGAATTCTAGAGTTTCATGAGATAGGTTGAATCCTGGCTGGCTGTTAAGCCATGTCTAATCTTTTGGACCGAGGTTTCACTTATCCTCAAGAGAAGAGCTTCTTTGTCTTCCTCAGCAATTTAACTGTTGTATGTAATGATCTGCTAAAGCTTGGCTGGCCATTGGCCATGTCTAGTATTTTGGACCGGAGCTTTCACTGAAGACTTGGCTGGCTAGTGAGCCATGTCTAATTCCTGGACTGGAGCTTTAGACTAACATTGCATGATTCCTGGAATTCTCATTAAAAATTTTGAAATCCTTATTTTTCTTTTTCCAAAATGTTTTCGAAAAATAACAATTTTTTTTTTAAAAAATCATAAAACCAAAAATTTGATGTTTCTTGTTTGAGTCTAGTGTCAAGTCATAAGTTTGGTATCAATTGCATGTTTATCTCTTTCTTGCATTTTTCGAAAATCCATGCATTGCATTCTTCATGATCTTCAAGTTGTTCTTGATGAATCCTCTTGTTTGATCTTCATATTTTCTTGTTGGGTGTTGCATCTTGTTTTTCATATGCATTCTTGCATTCATAGTGTCTAAAAATAAAAAATTTCTAAGTTTGATGTCTTGCATGTTTTCTTTTCTTGAAATTTTTTCAAAAATAAGTTCTTGATGTTCATCTTGACCTTCAAAGTGTTCTTAGTGTTCATCTTGACATTCATAGTGTTCTTGCATGCATCATTTGTTTTGATCCAAAATTTTTATGCATTGAGTCTTTTTGATGTTTTTCTCTCTCATCATTAAAATTCAAAAATAAAAAAAATATCTTTTCCTTTTTTCACTCATAAATTTCGAAATCTTTGGGTTGACTTTTTCAAAAAATCAAATCTTTTCCATTTTTCTTTCATATTTTTGAAAACTTTCTAAAATTGATTTTCAAAATCTTTACTAACAATTAATGTGATTGATTCAAAAATTTTAAGTTTGTTACTTGCCTAGTAAGAAAGGTTCAGTCTTTAAATTTTAAATCATATCTTTTTGTTTCTTGCTAGTCAAGTAATCAACTTTAATTTTCAAAATCAAATCTTTTTAAATTTCTCTTTCAAATCTTTTTCAAAATAAGTTTCAATCACATATTTTTCAAAATCAATTTCAAAATATTTTCTAACTTCTTATCTTTTCAAAATTGATTTTCAAATCTTTTTCAATTAATTCTATCTTGTTTGATTCTTATCTTTTTCAAAACTACCTAACTAATTATCTCTCTCTAATTTTCGAAAATCACCTTCCTCTTTTTCAAAATTATTTTAATTAACTAATTGTTTCAAATTTTAATTTTAATTTTATTTCTTCTCTTAATTTTCGAATTCTAACTTTAATTTAAAATAAAAACAAAAATATTTTTCTTTTCTTTTCAATTATTTTCGAAAATTCTTCCCTCTCTCATCTCCTTCTAATTAATTATTTATCTACTAACACTTCTCTTCTTCTTAAATATTCGAACCTTCTCCCTCTTTCTGTGTTCGAATTTCTGTTCTTCTCCTACTCACATAAAGGAATCTCTATACTGTGACATAGAGGATTCTTCTTCTTCTCCGTTCTCTTCTTTTTCATATGAGCAGGAACAAGGATAAGAACATTCTTGTTGAAGCTGATCCTGAACCTGAAAGGACTCTAAAGAGGAAGCTAAGGGAAGCTAAAGCACAACTCTCTGGAGAAAATCTGACAGAAATTTTCGAAAAAGAAGGAGACATGGCCGAAAATAATAACAATGCTGGAGATGCAAGGAAGATGCTTGGTGACTTTACTGCACCAAATTCCAATTTACATGGAAGAAGCATCTCAATTCCTGCCATTGGAGCAAACAATTTTGAGTTAAAGCCTCAATTAGTTTCTCTGATGCAACAGAATTGCAAGTTTCATGGACTTTCATCAGAAGATCCTTTTCAGTTCTTAACTAAATCCTTGCAGATCTGTGATACTGTTAAGACCAATGGGGTTGATCCCGAGGTCTACAGGCTTATGGTTTTCCCGTTTACTGTAAGAGACAGAGCTAGAATATGGTT
>NC_029788.2:15254171-15271372 GCF_000816755.2 Arachis ipaensis
TCTTCTGAAGAAGAAGCTTATGATCCTGAGAACCCTGCAATAGCAGAGGTGAATTATATGGGTGAACCCTATGGAAACACCTATAATCCCTCATGGAGAAATCATCCAAATTTCTCATGGAAGGATCAACAAAAGCCTCAACAAGGCTTTAATAATGGTGGAAGAAATAGGTTTAGCAATAGCAAGCCTTTTCCATCATTCACTCAGCAACAGACAGAGAATTCTGAGCAGAATCCATCTAGCTTAGCAAATATAGTCTCTGATCTATCAAAGGCCACTATAAGTTTCATGAATGAAACAAGGTCCTCCATTAGAAATTTGGAGGCACAAGTGAGCCAGCTGAGTAAAAGGGTCACTGAAACTCCTCCAAGTACTCTCCCAAGCAATACAGAAGAGAATCCAAAAAGAGAGTGCAAGGTCATTACCTTACATGGTGTGGCCGAACCCAGAGAGGAGGAGAAGAACGTGAATCCTAGTGAGGAAGACCTCCTGGGACGTTCAGTGACCAATAAGGAGTTTCCCTTTGAGGAACCAAAGGAATCTGAGGCTCATAGAGAGACCATAGAGATTCCATTCAACTTGTTTCTGCCTTTCATGAGCTCTGATGAGTATTCTTCCTCTGAAGAGGATGAGGACATTACTGAAGAGCAAGTTGCTAAGTACCTTGGTGCAATCATGAAGTTGAATGCCAAATTATTTGGTAATGAGACTTGGGAAGATGAACCTCCCTTGCTCACCAATGAACTGAATGCATTGGATAGGCAGAAATGACCTCAAAAGAAACAAGATCCTGGTAAATTTCTAATTCCCTGTAACATAGGCACCATGACCTTTGAGAAGGCTCTGTGTGACCTGGGGTCAGGAATAAACTTAATGCGACTCTCTGTAATGGAGAAACTTGGGATCTTTGAAGTGCAAGCTACCAGAATCTCATTAGAGATGGCAGACAACTTAAGAAAACAGGCTTATGGGCTGGTAGAGGACGTGTTAGTAAAGGTTGAAGGCCTTTACATCCCTGCTGATTTCATAATCTTAGACACTGGGAAGGATGAGGATGAATCCATCATCCTTGGAAGACCCTTCCTAGCCACAGCAAGAGCTGTGATTGATGTAGACAGAGGAGAGTTGGTCCTTCAACTGAATGAGGACTACCTTGTAATTAAGACTCAAGGTTCTCCATTTGTAACCATGGAGAGGAAGCATGAAAAGCTTCTCTCACTGCAGAGTCAACCAAAGCCCCCACAGTCAAACTCTAAGTTTGGTGTTGGGAGGTTCCAACCTTGCTCTGATTATCTGTAAGGCTCCATGAGAGCTCACTGTCAAGCTATTGACTTTAAAGAAGCGCTTGTTGGGAGGCAACCCAATGTTATTTAATTATATCTATTTATTTTTTTTATTTCATATTTTATTAGGTTGATGATCATGTGGAGTCACATAAACTACTGAAAAATCAAAAACAGAATGGAAAACAGCTCTAAAAACAGCTCACTCTGGAGGAAGAACTTACTGGCGTTTAAACGCCAGTAAGAAGCATCAAACTGGCGTTTAACACCAGAAAGAAGCATCAAGCTGGCGTTAAACGCCAGAAACAAGCACCATACTAGCGTTTAACGCTAGAACAGAGCATGGAGATGGCGTTAAACACCAGAAACAAGCAGCAAGCTGGCATTTAACGCCAGACATACATGCTAAGGGCGCTTTACACATCTAATTGGAGCAGGGATGTTAAGTCCTTGACCCACTGGATCTGTGGACCCCATAGGATTCCCTCAGGATCTGTGGATCCCACAGGATCTCCACTGGATCTGTGGACCCCACGGGATCCCCATCTCTTCTTCTCTCCCCTTCACACCTTTTCATAACTCTCTTTCCCAAATACCCTTCACCAATCGCCTCAACCACTCTTCCCCATAACCCTCACCTACCTCCAAAATTCAAATTCTTTTCCCTCCCAAACCCAACCCTAATGGCCGAACCCTAAACCCCCTACTCCTATATAAACCCCTCATTCCTTTTTCATTTTCACACAACACAATACTTTCTTCTTCTCCTTGGCCGAATACACACCTCTCTCCCTCTCCTCCATTTTTCTTCTTCTTCTCCTACTTTCTTTCTTCTTTTTCTCAGGGACGAGCAAACATTTTAAGTTTGGTGTGGTAAAAGCATTGCTTTTGTTTTTCCATAACCATTAATGGCACCTATGGCTAGAAAAACCTCAAGAAAGAGGAAAGGGAAGGAAATTGCTTCCACCTCTGAGCCATGGGAGATGGAGAGATTCATCTTAAAGGTCCATCAAGAGCACTTCTATGAAGTTGTGGCAAAAAAGAAAGTGATCCCTGAGGTTCCTTTCAAGCTAAAAAAGAATGAGTATCCGGAGATCTGACTTGAGATCCAAAGAAGAGGTTGGGAAGTGCTCACCAACCCCATTCAACAAGTCGGGATCTTAATGGTTCAAGAGTTCTATGCAAATGCATGGATCACTAGGAACCATGATCAAAGTGTGAACCTGAATCCAAAGCATTGGCTTATAATGGTTCGGGGGAAATACTTAGATTTCAGTCCAGAAAATGTAAGGTTGGCGTTCAACTTGCCAATGATGCAAGAAAACGCACGCCCCTACACTAGAAGGGTCAACTTTGATCAAAGATTGGATCAAGTCCTCATGGACATATGTGTAGAAGGAGCTCAATGGAAAGTTGACTCAAGAGGCAAGCCGGTTCAATTAAAAAGACTGGACCTTAAGCCTGTAGCTAGAGGATGGTTGGAGTTCATTCAACGCTCAATTATTCCTACTAGTAACCGGTCTGGAGTTACTATAGACCGGGCCATCATGATCTATAGTATCATGATTGGGGAGGAAGTGGAAGTTCATGAGATTATACCTCAAGAACTCTATAAGGTGGCTGACAAGTCATCCACTTTGGCAAGGTTAGCCTTTCCCCACCTCATTTGCCACCTCTGCAATTTAGCTGGAATTGACATAGAGGGAGACATCCTCATTGAAGAGGACAAGCCCATCACTAAGAAAAAGATGGAGCAAACAAGAGATCATGGACCTCAACAAGAGCATGAGAAAATTCCTCACCATGAAATCCCTGAGATGCCTCAAGGGATACACTTCCCTCCACAAATCTATTGGGAGCAAATCAACACCTCCCTAGGAGAATTAAGTTCTAGCATGGGACAACTAAGGATGGAGCACCAAGAGCACTCCATTATCCTCCATGAGATTAGATAAGATCAAAGAGCTATGAGGGAGGAGCAACAAAGACAAGGAAGAGACATAGAGGAGCTCAAGAGCACCATCGGTTCTTCAAGAAGAGGAAGACGCCACCCTCACTAAGGTGGACCCATTCCTTAATCTCCTTGTTCTTATTTTTCTGTTTTTCGTTTACTATATGCTTTATGTTTCATCATTTATGCCACGTGCAGAAAACACAGAAAAATGCTGGGGGTGATTTCTGGGCTATTTTGACCCAGTTTTCAGCCCAGAAAATACAGATTAGAAGCTGCAGAATGGACAAAACAAGTGGTCTCCATCCATCCATTGAAGACTTGATTATTTAAATTAATTCGAATTTAAATTCTAATTTGAATTCTAGGAAAAGATATTATTTTAATTTTAAAAATTAGATTTTAAATTTATTAGGATTAGTTATAAAAGGGAGAAACTTTCCTTCCTTTAGAAGAGGCCCCGGAGGGAGACTTCCAATTCCATTCCAATTTACAATCCTTATTTTCTACTCTGAACCATGAGCAACTAATCCTCCATTGTTAAGGTTAGGAGCTCTGTCTATTTCTATGAATTAATTTTATTGCTTTTTCTCTTTTAATTCATGTATGGATTTATAATTTAAGGATTGTTTTCGCTCTTTATCTTATGAATTTGGGTGAAATGGAAGTATGACCCTCTTTCTATTTGAGTTCTTGTATAACTTGGAAAAGCTCTTTACTTGAACAACAGCTTGAAAACATATTCTCCTAAATTTTAATTATCTAGATTTAACGAGATACGTGACATATAATCCTTTTATTTTTGGGAAATTAGAATTTTTGTGGCATATAAACTGAAATTTGATCATGTAGCTTCTAATTGGAATTAATTGACCAAGGAATTGGCAGTTAATGAATTTTAAAGGAGACTAGGAAGGTCTAAAGAATTAGGGTCTAGTCATATATAGTTTTCCATGAATTAAATCCTACATGATTAAAATAGTTAGTAAGAAAAATTAATCCGGAAAAATAGATAACTCTGAAACCTTAACTGTCTTCTCCATATTTTTCCCAAAGTATTTACTTGCATTTCTTCAATATTCTTTATATTGTTTAATGTCTTTTATATTGCCCAAACATTACTTTCTGTTTGTCCAACTAAGCCTATCAAACACTATTGTTGCTTAATCCATCAATCCTCGTGGGATCGACCCTTACTCACATAAAGTATTACTTGGTACAATCCGGTGCACTTGTTGGTTAGTCTGTGGTTAGAAAATCCGCACCAGCCAGTCAAACAACAGGCCTCTTTTCTTCAACAGGAAGAACTATGCCTACTGGAAAGAGAGGATGAGGATCTTCATCCAATCCATTGACTACAACATATGGAAGATTGTTGTGAGCGGTCCCAAGATCCCAACAAAAATAAGTGCTGATGGAGTGGTGACTCCAAAAGAAGAAGCTGAATGGAATGAAGACAATAAGAAGAAGATGGAGCTGAATGCTAAAGCCATCAACCTTCTTTACTGTGCTATCAGCTTTGAAGAGTACCGAAAGGTGTCTAGATGCAAGACAGCCAAAGAAATCTGGGAAAACTCCAAGTTACACACGAAGGCACTAAACAGGTCAAAGAAACGAGGATTGATATGCTGCAAAAAGAGTACGAAATGTTTAACATGAAGGATGGAGAAAGCATTGATAAAGTGTTTGAGAGATTCTCAATCATAATCAACAAACTTGATGCTACGGGTACAAACTACTCAGAACAAATCCTAGTGAGAAAACTCCTTAGAAGCCCCATAAAAGAATGGGAAACCACTGCCACTGTCCTAGCCGAGAGCAATAACCTAAGCCCTATAACCTATGATGAGCTGAGAGGAAAACTTCTTGCCTATGAAACCACACACACAAACCTGGACTCAAAGAAAAAGGGAATAGCCCTCAAGTAAAAAATAGAACCAAAAGAAAGTGAGTCTAGTGATGGTATTTCAGATGATGAGCTTATGTTTTTTGTTAGGAGATTTAGAAGCATGATGAAGAATAAGAGCAAGTACAAGGGTTCAAGCTCAAAGGAACATAAGATGGACTTAAGTAAGGTGACGTGTCATCATTGCAAGGAGGCTGGACATTTCAAGCTAAACTGTCCAAAGCTCAAGAAGGAGGACAAAGCAAAGAAAGAAAGGAAAAGAGTGCTCATGGCAGCTTGGGAGGATCTTGAGAACGACTCCAATAAAGAAGAAGAGTCTGAAGGTGAAGATAAAGACTGCTTCATAGCTGGAAATAATAATCTTGATGAGGTAAATTACTATGACTTGTCTATAGATGATTTACATGCTATTATTGATGATCTCACTCTAAACACCTCAAAATTGCTAGATAAGTACAATAAGTGCAGATCTGAAAAAGATATGTTAAAAGCTGAAAATGATTTTTTAAAAGAAAAAGTGAAGGAAACTGAATGTGCCTTGGACATTATTGAAGAAAACAGATTTCTAAAATCTGAACTTGAAAAATTAAAAGAAAAGCACATTATAGATCCTTCTCAAGAGTTAATTGCTGAAAATGAAAGATTAAATAATATGATTAAAAGGCTGAATAGTGACTTAGCAAAATTTGCTCAAAGTTCTAGTAACTTGGACAAATTACTTGCAAGCCAAAGACCATTATTTGAAAAATCTGGTTTAGGTTATATAACCAAGGAAAGTGCAATTTTTAATGATTCCTCTATGAAATTTGTGGCTTCTTCATCAAATACTAAATCCACATCCAACAAATCTGGTGTTGGATATGTTACCACATTTGAGGAAAAATTTAATGAAGTTTGCAGAAGTGAAACTGAGCCTTCACCAAGAACTGAACCTACTTCAAAAAGCTCAGGTCTGGAGTACATTTCGAAACATGAGGTAGCTTTCAAGAAACCACCATTTTACAACAAAACCTCATTTTCAAAAAGCCCAAAAGTTTTTAAAAATTCTGGTGAAAATGCATTTGCAAAGAGGAACAATTATAACAAAAATTAGTTTGTCAAAAGAAATGCACTTCTTCCAAAAACCAGAAAATTTCAGCCCTTTAATCATTTTCAGTATGGTAACTCATCTCAATTTCAGCAACATGCATCAGGAAATCATTGTTTTAATTGCAAAAAATTTGATCATTCATATTCACAATGCTTCATTGAAAAAAGAATTGTTGGAAACCAAATTTACAATGTTGTGTGTGATTTCAATGCACTTGGGCAACCAAGATGGATTAACTTCAAAGGATCCAAATTAATTTAGATACCTAAGGTTACTTGAAGTTCTTCATGTAGATTTGCCTAGCATCCAAGAATAAAAAGGATATGTGGTACTTGGATAATGGATGCTCAAGGCACATGACTGGAAGGTCAACTTACTTCATCAAACTAAACAAGTATGATGGAGGTTTTGTGACCTTTAGAGATGATGGTAAAGGTAAAATAATTGCTGTTGGAAAGGTAGGTAATGAACACTCTACCTTCATTGATGATGTATTTTTGGTATGTGGATTGAAGCACAATCTTTTGAGTATAAGTCAGCTATGTGATTTAGGATATTTAGTGACTTTCAAAAGACTTGAATGCTGTGTTGTAAATGAAAAGACTAATGAAGTGCTTTTTGTTGCCAACTGTTTTAATAATGTGTATAGACTTACCCTTGATGAACTAAAGGATCAAAATGTAGCTTGCTTTCATTCCAAAAAATCTGAAAAGTGGCTATGGCACAAGAGATTAGGTCATGCAAGTATGTTTCAAATAAACAAACCTGTAAAGAAAGGGTTAGTAAGAGGTCTTCCTTTGATAAGGTTTGACAAAGACATTACTTGTGATGCTTGCCAAATGGGAAAACAAACAAAAAATTCATTTAAACCAAAGGAAGACATCTCTACTAAAAGGCCACTTGAATTGCTACACATTGATTTATTTGGTCCAACAAGAATTCAAAGCCTAGGTGGTAAACATTATGGTTTAGTGATTGTGGATGACTATTCTAGGTTTGGTTGGGTTTTATTTCTTGCACACAAAAATGAAGCATTTTCGGTCTTTGAAATCTTTTACAAGAAAATTCAAAATGAAAAGGATTTAAAGATCTCTTCTATAAGAAGTGATCATAGAACCGAATTTGAAAACAATTTATTTGAATCCTTCTGTGAAGAATTTGGAATATCTCACAACTTCTCTTGTCCAAGGACACCACAACAAAATAGTGTTGTGAAAAGAAGAAATAGAAGTATTTAAGAAATGACAAGAGCTATGCTTTGTGAGAGCAATGTTCCAAAATTCCTTTGGGCTGAAACGGTTAACACAGCTTGCCACATTTTGAATAGAACTATCATAAGGAAATTTTTGAAGAAAACCCCTTATGAACTTTGGAAAGGTTACCCACGAAACTTGGATTGCTTGCACATCTTTGGATGCAAATATTTTGTTCTTAATAACAAAGATAATTTAGGAAAATCTGATCCAAAGGCATATGAATGCTTATTTGTAGGATATTCCACAACTAGTAAAGCATATAGGGATTATCATCAAGATGCTAGGATTATTGAGGGATTCATACATGTTACATTTTGTGATACTAACTTGGTTCAAAGTATTTTGAAAGACTGTGATGCAGGGAATCAAGCTCAAAAGGATAGTGAAACTGCACAAAATCATGAAAATGAAACCTCTGGTCAACCTGAACCAGAAACTGCAGCTGCTGAAAATTTAAGAGACAATTTTGTTTTGTCTCATGAATCTGAAGGAGATCCTGAAACCAGCAGTACCCAGAATCCCTTGGTAATTGAATCTGCCTCTAAGTCCACCAAACTTCGTGAATGGAGATTCTTGAAGAATTATCCTGAGAAATTTGTCATTGGAGACGTCTCTCATGGGGTTAAGACTCGGTCCTCAACTAGAAAGGCAAATAAAGGAACAAACATTGCCCTTCTCTCTCAAGTGGAGCCTCAAAATGTCAAAGAAGCCCTTAATGACCCTTCTTGGGTAAAGGCAATAGAAAATGAGCTTCTTGAATTTGAGAAGAACCAAGTGTGGACATTGGTTCCAAGGCCGAATGGAAAGAAAGTGATCGGCACCAAGTGAATTTTTCGGAACAAGCTAGGATAGTGAAACTGCACAAAATCATGAAAATGAAACCTCTGGTCAACCTGAACCAGAAACTACAGCTGCTGAAAATTTAAGAGACAATTCTATTTTGTCTCATAAATCTGAAGGAGATCCTGAAACCAGCAGTACCCAGAATCCCTTGGTAATTGAATCTGCCTCTAAGTCCACCAAACTTCGTGAATGGAGATTCTTGAAGAATTATCCTGAGAAATTTGTTATTGGAGACGTCTCTCATGGGGTTAAGACTCGGTCCTCAACTAGAAAGGCAAATGAAGGAACAAACATTGCCCTTCTCTCTCAAGTGGAGCCTCAAAATGTCAAAGAAGCCCTTAATGACCCTTCTTGGGTAAAGGCAATAGAAAATGAGCTTCTTGAATTTGAGAAGAACCAAGTGTGGACATTGGTTCCAAGGCCGAATGGAAAGAAAGTGATCGGCACCAAGTGAATTTTTCGGAACAAGCTAGGAGAGGATGGTAGCATTACAAGAAACAAGGCAAGGCTAGTGGCACGAGGATATGACTAAGAAGAAGGAATAGACTTTGATGAATCTTTTGCCCCTGTTGCCCGAATGGAAGCCATAAGACTTCTCTTAGCTTATGCTGCATTTTGTGGTTTTAAATTATATCAAATGGATGTGAAATGTGTATTTTTAAATGGTGTGATAGATAGAGAAGTGTATGTGGAGCAGCCACCTGGTTTTAAAAATAAAGAGCTTTCTAACCATGTTTTTAAATTATCAAAAGCTCTTTATGGTTTGAGACAAGATCCTAGAGCTTGGTATGCGAGACTTAGCTCTTTTCTTTTGAAAAATTGTTTTCAAAGAGGCACCACAGACACAACTCTATTTATCAAGAATTCTAATGATTCTTTCATTCTAATCCAAATATATGTTGATGACATTATTTTGGATCAGCCAATGAATCCCTTTGTTCTGAATTTGAGAAACTCATGATAAGTGAATTTGACATTAGTATGATGGGTGAACTTAATTTTTTTCTTGGGCTGCAAATTAAACAAACTGAAAATGGTATCTTCATTCATCAAGAAAAGTATGCCAAGGAACTAGTTAAGAAATTTGGTTTGGAAAATGCCAAACCCATGGGAACCCCCATGCACCCTAATTCAAAATTAGATAAGGGAGAAACTGAGAAAGATGTGGATGAGACTAGGTATAAAGGAATGATTGGCTCTCTTATGTAGTTAACTTCCTCTATACCCGATATTGTGCAAAGTGTTAGAATGTGTTCAAGATTCCAATCTAAACCAAAAGAGTCCCATCTTTCTGCAGTTAAGAGGATCATTAGATATGTCCATGGCACATCCAATTTTGGTCTTTGGTATCCTAAGATTGATGATTTTTCTGCAGTTGGTTATTGTGATGCAGATTTTGCCGGTGATAGAGTTGATAGAAGGAGCACTTCAGGCTTATGTTGCTTCCTTGGAAAGTCCTTGAATGTTTGGTCAAGTAAGAAGCAGCCAACAGTGGCTTTATCCACTGCAGAGGCTGAGTATATAGCTGCTTCTTCCTGTTGTTCTCAGCTTATGTGGTTAAAAACACAGCTTGCTGATTATAAGTTAAATGCTGAAAATATTCCCTTGTTGTGTGATAATATGAGTGCCATTAATATTTCTAAAAATTCAGTTTTGCACTCTAGGACTAAGCGTATTGAAGTGAAATTTCACTCAATAAGAGAACATGTTCAAAAGGGGGATATTAGTATTCAATTTGTTAAATCATAGGAGTAATTGGCAGATATTTTCACAAAATCACTAGCTGAGGACAGATTCTGCATGCTTAAGACTAGTTTAGGAATTTTAAGTTATGATTCTTTGTTTGAAAGTTGCTCATATGTTTGTTGGAGTTTTTGTCTCATAAACAAGTATGAGACAATTCTGGGCATGTGAAGAACGTTCCATTCAATCAGCGTGTTCTGGGCTTGTTGCAAGTGAAAATTGATCTGGGCCACACTAAAAAATTAGATCTGAAGTGGTCCAATGTGTTTCCTTAAATCCAACCATCTCTGGACCTAATATGGAGGCTACATATTTTTGTTTGTTTTTTTTGTTGGCATGTGTGTTTAAGTTTTCTTTTTGTCCAAAAAGGTTTTCATTTTGATTTAATTTGTTTTTTTGGTCCAAAAGGATTTTCAAAATGTAAAATTAATTTCCTGTTTTATTTTTTGAAATCAAATAAAATCTTTCTCTTTATGATGTCAAGTCCCTTCTCTTCCCTCCATAATCCCTCCTCAAACCTTTTGGTTTCTCCCCACTATCTTTACTGCTTCTCTTCCCTCAAAAATCTGAAACCAACCAAATGTGGAAGAAAGTTATTGTAAAAGGGCCACAACGTGAAAAGATTCATAAGCTTCCTGCAAAACCAAGACCCTCAATCCGTTCTCAGGACCAAACATTCACTCCATCACCTTCTCCTCCTATCTCTCCTCCACGAACTGATCCCATGGCGCGGACCAAAAACACACCAAGATTTACAGCCTCTGCCAAGCCGATGCCACCTACAAAGGTACCACCTTCAAAACCCAATTCTTCGAAACCTAGCTCATCAAAGGGAAAACGCCCTGCTGCTAAAGAACCTGTTCCTGAGTCAACTCAGCCTAAGCCAAGGTCTGCTCCATTGCGTTCACAAAGAGGTAAACCTCGTCTCCCTCTCAAATCAGTTAGAGAACCAGACATTGATCCTTTTGCTCATAAATCTCACTTCATGACATCTCACTCCAACTATAATCCTTATAGATTTAGGTCTGCCATGAACAATGACTTTTTTGAAGGAGTTGTTAAATATCGTACCTTGTGTCCATCTTTTCTTGCTGATTTGCCAAACCTGAAAAAGAAAGATTTTTCTTTTGTTGAAAATTTGGAATTTTTAGATTGGAATCATCTCTTTGACATCAAAAAGCCGGTTTATCCTATGTTGGTTCAAGAGTTTTATGCAAACCTAACATATCATGAGGGCACTGTTCACTCTTACGTTAAGGGCCGAGACATTGTCTTGAATAATGAAACAATCAGCGATTCATTGAAGTATACTGATGTTGGGCCTTGTGCTTATACTACTGTTAAGTGGGATGAAAAAGTTGGTATTTCTTACAATGATACTTTAGCTCAAATCTGTGAACATGTCTCCTTAATTGATGGCATTACACCCACTCACAAAGCCCTAGGATATGAACGTGCTCAATTGCATCGAATAGTCAACCACATCATACTCCCTCAAAGTGGTTCATATCAAAGGGTTTCCTACACTGACACTCTTGTTTTATATGCCCTACTCACCAAAACAGAAATTTCATTTGCTTATTTGATGGTTAGAAACATGTTTGACTCTATTAGGAGTGAGAAAGACAAAGCCCTTCCTTATGGCATGTTTCTAACTTGCATATTTGATCATTTTGGTGTTGACCTGACAAATGAGGATTATGAAAATAGACATTCATATCTAAAGGGAGGTGGTGCAGTGAAATAGCACAAAGGACCTACTCGATCTGAGAGAGTGGTTATAGATGATGATGATAAAGAGTTAATTCTTGAGGGATCTCCTCCTCCTTCCACCGAGGGTACTTCCATCTTCACTGGCCAAAAATCTGCTCTGCTGAATGTTGTCAAAGATGTTGTTCAGGAGTTTGTCTCCCAATCTAATCACATGATTGCCATGAGCAAGGAGCAAAGGAAGCTAACAAGCAAGCATGAGAATTTTCTCCGCAAATCAAGGGATAGAGTGGCTGTATTTATGAAGTTCATTGATAATCTTCAACAAGATGAAGATCCTACCACTGATGCTGATGAGGAAGCTGATTCAGAGGAGAATGGTTCAGATGCCTACATTTGTCTCATGAAACTGCTGCTGTCTGCTCTCGTTTTGTCTCATGAAAACTGTTTCTTTTGTTAGAATTGAACTAGTTTTTGTTGTCTTGGTTGACTGTAATACTCTAACTACTACTGCACTTATTTTGGTTTATTTGATATTTTGGACTGTGCTCTGACACTTTCTTGCAGGATTTAAGGTGCTGTTTTTATTGATTTTACTTATGCTTCACCCTTGATGACAAAAGGGGGAGTAATAGCTGTTGAATGTTGAAGTTTATTATTGCTGCTACTGTATTTTTTGTGAATTTTGTTTGGTTGACTGCTGCTGATAGCTTTGAGCATATAATTCTTGATTTGCAAATGTGCTGCTGCAGGGAATATATTGACATTGGAACTTGCTTTCATATATTGGTGGTTTGCCCTTAATTAATCTTGATGCTTTGAGTTTGTTGCTGACATAATATGTTCAGTATTGGGCTAGATTTGTAGTGTTGAGTGTTTAAACTCCCTTAGTCAAAATATGTTTGTGTAGCTCTTTATGGTGCTCTCTATAAGTAAATGCAAACAGGAAAGAAAAGAAGAGCATAAATCCAGGGGGAGCTAACTTTGAAAAAGAAAGGGGGAGCAACACTAAAGTAA
Source organism: Arachis ipaensis (assembly GCF_000816755.2). Lineage (NCBI taxonomy): Eukaryota > Viridiplantae > Streptophyta > Magnoliopsida > Fabales > Fabaceae > Arachis > Arachis ipaensis. The sequence goes on from NC_029788.2 coordinate 15,266,971, forward strand.
GTAACATAAATCAAAGGGAGTCTCTAAACCTTACTCAAATTCATTTTCTTTTGATCATTGTTTAAATTATGTTTGTCATCAATGGGGAGATTGTTGAGTTAAGAAATTAACTAAATTAATTAATGATGACAAACATTATTTTATTGGGCAAAGTAAATAATTAGTGCTGATTATTTATAATTATATAAGGCTGATTATTTATTATTGCAAGGCAAAACAAATCAATACAACAGCCCAAATTGGATGAAAATAGAACAAGGCTGGCGGGCTATAAATAAATAAAAGCCCAAAGAAAACAAAGCAAGAAACCAAAGGGCTGAACTTGATTTAAAACCCGATCTAAGCTCGTTTTCATAACTCCAAGCTGATCCCTCCAATTTGCTCTCACACCAAAAGCAACGTTCACTTCTGTGTTTTGGTCAGAAAGTCAGAAAAGTGAGAGAGAGCTTCTCCCCTAAGCTATTCACCAAAGAAGCAAGAAAGAGAAGGTTAAGCAAATGGTAGAAGTCTAACCACCCACATCAATCTGTATCAAGAAGAGGTCAGAAGCTAAAGGTGATTTTATTTCCTTCTACATGCATCTCATTTTCTTCTCTTCTTCCCAACTCTATGCTAGTCCGAAAATGGGATTCATGGAAAAGTTGATTTTTGTTCAACTCTGCTGTATATCTACGGTCACAAATAAGTCTTGGAGAGACCAAGTAGTTTTTCAATGGCCAAGATCTGGGTTTACTATTAAAGATATCTGTTTCTACTGATATATGGCTTTCGGTCAACAAGAGAAGGTCAGAACCAAAGTTTCCATTCTGAGGATTAATGGAAAAAAGTGAGATGGTGGGTTGGTGAAGCACACTGCTCAAGGGCTGACCTAGGAAGAGCAGCCCAGCAACATGCAAGGAGATAAAAGAAGTTTTTGCACCATTCAGAAGCAAGGAGAGATAACCAGAGTTTGGTGAGTTGTGTTTTGAGAAGAGTTCCCTAAAGAAGTTCCTCTACTTGGACAATGCTTTCTTTCAAAGAAGCATTCCGCAAAAAATGAAGAACTGAATCAGAGGCATGCAAGTCTGGTTTATCACATAGCAAAGAGGCTGTTGATGAAGTCAATCTCCTTCATGTTTTACAGATTGTAATTTACTTTTCAATGTTTATCTTTCTGTAATTTCTTGAGTGAAGAGGCATATTGAGAGAGCTCAAGTAAAAGCCAATGAGTGGAAAGAGGTTGAGTGAAACACTTGAGAGAAAAGCCTAGAGTTATTTTCATATTTCTTTAGGTATGTTTGTGTCTTGTATCTAGTACCAGTGAGGTACCCATTTCTTAGTTGGGTGAGCACTAAGAGTGAAGAGTTAGGTATTAGCATAGCCAATGTCAAGTTAGGTTAGAACTTGAGTGTGAAAGGATTGTGTCAATCCTGTGGAATTAGTGTATGTAATACTTCTAACTATAGTGAAAATTCCTCCATTGTTGTAGAGGAGACTGGACGTAGGTTGCATAGCACAAGACAACCGAACCAGGATACATGATGGTGTTAGCTTTTCTCTTCTCTGCTCTGTCCTATTTTCTGATATTCATAAGACAAAATAAAATTGTCTCATAAATTTTTCGCTGCTTAGTTCAAACCGTTTTAGACAGCAAGTTTGTTTTAAAAAGGATTAACTCAGTAACATAGAAGAATGTCATAGATTCAACCCCCTCTTCTCTAAGCCTTCTACAACCTTCAGACTAAGATTCTTTCATTAATTTTTAATTTTTAATTTTTATAAGTAAAAATATATTTTTACATTATGATATATTATTAGTGATTCAATATGAATGATTTGAATTAATAAAATAATTTATTCTAACAGATTTGGTCAAGGGAACGAAGGGTGAAGTTATATCTAGAATTTGAGGGTAAAAAAATAGAATGCAGGACTATTCAAAAAAACATTGTTGATTGATCTAATAATGAACCAAACTTATTTTCAAAAGAATTATTAGGAAAATGTAATGTGCTATTAGGAGAATGATTCAAATCAGCATCATACAAATTAGTATAGGAAGTCATGCATTGATAATCATTTAAGTATGCTGGTCTTTTTGTTTTTTTAGTAGATCTCCGAAGTTGATGACTATATGATGCAGATTCAGTATCATTCAAATCATTTTGGGCTTGAGAATGTATTATCTTGATTAGGGGATGATGCATGAGAGTGCATGTCAAGTGTTTTTATGAGTGATGTATCAGAATTTGAGTGAGTGTGCATGGGTGATTGTTGTGAATCTATGTTTGTGTTCTTGTGCTATGCTACAATCCATATTATAGAAAGGGTCATCAAATGCAATTAAATTTTGCATTGGAGAATCAGGGATGACTTCCAATGTGACTTGACTATTATGTATGGAATCATGTAAAGCAAATGGAAGTATGTGTTCATAAAAAGTTACATTTCGTGAAGTGCTACCTAAATCATATAACATATGCCCTTTAATCCCTATAGAGCCCCAAATATCTATATACACAATATAAAAAAGGAAAAGTCTAGGGGTCAGCAACTTTGTTAAATTCTGGCTAGCATGTAACCAGCAAAAAAGAGTGAGTCATTGGATGAAATCTCACATCAATCTCACACCATTAAAACCATCATTGATGGCTATTTGATGGCTACAAATCACAAAAGTTGCTGGCTCTCTAGCATTCCTCAGATAAAATGCAAATCATTGTAGTCTTTATTCATTATTTACATGTTATGTTGAAGTAAATGTCCTAACTTAAAATTCCATAATGCAGACTCACTTATTTGTACAGATTGTATGTTTAATGCAAATGAAAATGTTGTGGTTGATGTAGCTGAAACAAGAACTAAAACTTCACAGGCATAAAATCTTTTTCTTTGTTCAGCTACACCAATTATCTGCAATATGATCTTTTTTTGAATTACATATTCATTATCATTAAAAATTAGTTGATAATTTGACTTTGTTGTCAACTTAGAAACAGAAATTAAATTGAATTTAAAACTTGGAATGTAAAAAATATTGAAAAGTTGCAGTTTAGTTGAAAAAATAACAGTTCCTACTATGGAAGAAATATCTTAAGTATTGTGCTTGTACCATCAGGGATGTTGATGAGGACATGTTTTATATGATAAAACTTATGGAATGATTTATGTGAGTATGCAACATGATTTGTTGCTCCGGAGTCTACTATGACCCAAGATTTGGGATTGAAAATTAAAAATATACCTTAATTAGATGGTAGTGTGGTTGAAGTGATAATCTAATTGATGCTATATCTTAGTTGTTGGCTGATTTTGTTGGCTTAAAAGTATAATTAGTACTTTCTTTTGATCCAAAATAAAATAAAATTGAGGTTTACTTTTTATATCCTTTAGAGAATGGTTGCTGATTTTTTCATTGTCATCTTCAGCAAAACTTCACAAAACTGAAATTTGATGACTAGAGATAGTAATTTCATATCTCAGTCTATTAAAAAGTTTAATTATTACAGATGTCAATTTCATTACTTATATCAAAAGTAGAGGATAATACACTCTTTTATTTAATAATTTACTAACAAATCTGTCATGTCAACCTAACTAATTACAAACCACAATTAATATACCTTCTTATAATTAGCCTTTATCATCAATCTCAATACCTACAATTAATCATTCAGTAAATACAGTAGAATCTTTCTCATGTAACATTTTAATTATAATTAAAAAACATAAACAATTATATATTTAAGTAAGACCCTCACTCTTAAAACACACTAGCTATATATATTCTGGTATTATATACCTACATTAATTAAGGCGACGAAATCCAAATTCGTCGAAAAATAGAGAGTAGATACATAGACTGACACACGTACATCTCTGCATTAAATAGCTTCCAATTGTTGTCATTTGTCAATGTCTCTGGTCATCATCACTAATATAAAGGGAATTTCTTTTCTTATATATATCATAGTAATTTGGACCAAGTCAAAGATTTTTAGATAACCAAGCAGTGAAACCAAAGCTACGTACGCTTAGTGAAACCTAAAAACAAGGGAAACCCAAAGGAAGAGCATGTTTTTTTTGAAAGCAAACCTCAACACAATAAAGGTGAAGTAAAGAGGAATACAGTATAACAAAAAATAAAATTACAGAGTAACAGCTAAAAAAGTCGTACAAATTGATCCTCAGTCATCTCTAATATAGTTATTAACAACAAAAAGGATTTACACAACTTTACTCGTTAGCACTAAGAAAGATCATGTTGATAATTCAAAGGAAGAGCATGTGAGAATGGGTATAAATGAGATTAAATTCTCGTAGTAGTTTTTAATATTCATCGTTTTTATTATTTTAATTTTTAAAATTTAAAATTTATTATATTAATTTTAAGATTCAGTTTCAAGTATTATATTAGTTTTTT
>NC_029788.2:15271843-15279878 GCF_000816755.2 Arachis ipaensis
TAATTATTCAATTATTTCATAAAAATTATCAAAAATTAATTTCAAATAATAATAATAATAATAATAATAATAATAATAATAATAATAATAAATAGTTACTTAGATAGATAAATTAAAAGTATAAAATGCGTTATTGTTTCAATTGATTTTAATTTAATTTATGCTTGAAAACTAATAATCAAAATACATGTCTAGCTAGTACAAAATTCTTCAATTTACTAGTAAATATTAAGGCTTCAAGAGATGACTAGGGCCATGCTTTGTGAGAATGAGATTCCTAAATTTCTATGGGCTGAAACTGTAAATACAGCTTGTTATACTTTGAATAGGACAATCATTAGAAAGGGGTTGAAGAAAACTCCTTATGAGCTATGGAAAGGAACCCTCCAAATCTTAAGTATTTTCATGTTTTTGGATGCAAATACTTTGTACTTAACAATAAAGAAAACCTTGGAAAATTTAATCCAAAATCCTATGAAGAAATGTTTGTTGGATACTCCACCACTAGCAAGGCCTATAGGATTTATCTCAAAGAGCATAGGACCATAAAGGAATCCATACATGTTACTTTTTGTGATTCTAATTTAATTCTCAATACTGTGATAGATAATGATTCAAATTGTGAAGAAGCTGGAACAAGTAAAGAAAATTCCAAATCTGCTCAAAATGAAGAATCTGCCAGTCCAGTTTTGTCTCGTCAGATTGAAGGAGACATTTCCACTTTGTCTCCTGAGCAGACACGAGAAACTGAAACAGTGAGACCACCAGAAACTCATCAAAGCTCAACACCACTCCGGAAGCCTAGAGAATGGAAGTTTATGGGGGGTTATCCTCATGACTTTATAATTGGTGATCCCTCTCAAGGTGTAACAACAAGATCCTCAACCAAAAGGCAATCCGAACCAAGCAATTTTACTCTCTTGTCTCAAATGGAGCCCAACAATGTCAAACAAGCTCTTGAAGATCCATCATGGGTCAAAGCAATGCAAGAAGAGCTTGCTCAATTCGACAAGAATGAGGTTTGGACACTAGTATCTCATCCGGATGGAATGGACGAGATAAAAACAAAAGTGTTGGAAGGGCTGTGATCAAGAGGGAGACAGCACCAAAAATTAATTCTCATGGGTCCCACCAAATTTCCTTGACCCCACTCTGACCGTTTTGTTAGTTTCTCTCTCTCTAAATCACAATGTCTTTTTGTTGTCTCATCAAATCTTATTGAAAGTGGTTATTGTCAAATCAAATCCTTCTCTTCACCTAATCCCTTGATTCTAGGAAACCACCTTTCAATTTATTTCAAATAAAAGAGAAACTCCTTGGGTATTAACCGCCACTTAATGGATATTTAATTCCCCTTAATTCTCTCTCCACTCCACATTTATTGCTTCTCTAACCTCCCTCCTTCCTCATTCCATTCGGTTTCTACTCAACCCCTTCATAATCCACTTCTCCATTTTCACTACCATGAAAAAGAAAATTGCTCCTAGGAAAAGCGAATGGCTTCTCTTCTCTCATAAACCGTCCACACCACAATCTCATACCCACATTCATATTCACTCTACATCATCATCTTCTCCCTCACCTCCCTCAAAGCAAACCGACACCATGCGAAGGAAGGTCATAGCCACGAAAATCTCTTCAAGGAAGAAGAAAGAGAGAGTTCCAGTGGAGGAAGAGGAAGAATCTCATACATCTCCCATTCCATCTCCACCACCATCTTCACTGAAGAAAGCCACACCTGGGAAGAGTGGCCAGAAATCAAAAGGATTTGCTCTGCACAACACCAAGGAACCTGCAAACATAGAATCTTTGGACTTCAAGAACAAATTCAGCAAAACACATTCTCACTATGACCCTGCCAGATTCAACTCTTGCGCTTCATATGAATTCCACAAAGAAGTCCTGGAAAAGCGTCATCTCTGTGCAACCTACCTTGTCAACCTTAACTCTCTCACTAGCAAGGGGATAAATGTGTCTCCTCTTTTTGAACTGCTTCAATGGACTCCTCTGCTTCACATCCAGAAGCCGGTTTACCCAGGTTTAGTTCGAGAGTTCTATGCCAACATGAGACTTATTGATGGCACCATCCATTCATATGTGAAGAAAGTTCACATCACTCTTAACACTGCCACCATTGGGACTGCCTTAGGCTACAGAGAGGAAGGGCTGAGAGCATACATGGCCGAAAAGTGGGACTCATAGGTCGGCGTCACTTATAAAGTTGTTCTTCAACACATTTGTGAGAATCTCTCTGGTTTGGATGTCACTACTCCTACCCACAAAGCCCTCGGACCAACCAACTCCTTGCTTCACAGGATTATCACTCATATTCTGACTCCTCAAAGCAGCTCCCATAATAGAGTAACACTCTCTGATTCTCTAATCATCTTTGCACTTGTTACATCTACTCCAATATCTTTTGGTTATCTTATGATCCGACATATGTGGAAATTGGTAAAGAGCACCAAAAAGGCAAATCTGCCCTATGGTATGTTCTTAACCAGCATCTTTAAATACTTTAAAGTTGACCTTTTGAATGAGGCTGTAGAGAACAAAGTGTCAATGATCAAGGGAGGTGGAGCGGTTAAGGGAACAAAGGGCAAGAAATCTGGGGCTTCGGAAATTGACTATGAGAGTCGGCCCGAATCTTCCAAGGCGACCAAATCCATTAGAAAAATTCTCACTGAATTTTCCAATATGTCAGAACTCATGATACAATTTCATAAAGTAGGACGTAAGTTAACGTATGAAAATGAGAAGACTTGGGAAAGATGTAAGATAAAGTCAGTTTGATGCTAGAAAGTCTTGATGAGGATCCGGGAATGGCGAGTGAAGAAGGAGCTGAAGCATCTGATCTTCAGTTCTCTGATGACTAATCTTCTGTTTAGTATTTGATATTGGCATACTTAGGCTCAATTTGATACTCTATTTTGGTTTGGTACTGTTAGCACCATAACTCTGTGATACTCTGTAGACACTTTTGGAAATATTTTGGATATTTTGTCTACTATGTCATATTCTTTTTGCAGGTGTCCCTTGATGCCAAAAGGGGGAGGAATTGGCTCTGAAAATTGAAACTGAAAAACAAAGGATGAAATTCTTTTAAGAATTCATGATCACCCTTGTTAAAATGATACAGCTGATACTTGATAATGCATGTTGATAATGCATTTGTTTTATCCTGTGATTGCTGCTGTTGATTGTTGTTTATCTTGGTAAAATATTTGGTTGATTATAATTGTGATGCATTTGTTTTACCTTGATTAAATGATTGTAGTTTTGGATTTATTTTTGTCAGTTTCTTTAAGTTGAAGTTTACTATGGTTTGAGATGATTATGAATGATTAGAAAATTATTTTTGCTATGATCAATCTGCCTTGATTTGATTAGAAAATTTTCAGGAAACATCAACTTGTTTGTCTTTGTATGATTGAGCAGAAAATCAAATTATTGATAACAAAAGAGTTTTGATTATCATTCAAATTTTGCTCATAAATCAAGCCATTCAACATTACATAATGAATATGTTGAATAACATTGTTGCCTTAGACTTGATAAAATTGTTATAGGTATAAAGCTTCCCTTGGTAAAATAGCATACATTAAGGGGGAGCCATGTGACAATTAGAAAGGGGGAGAAATTCAATATTCAAAGGGAGTCTTCTACACTCTAATTTTTAAATTTCTTTCCATTTCAATTTTAATAATGTTTGTCATCAATGGGGAGATTAATGAGTTTGAAAAACTCTAATTTAATTTGATGATGAACAAACATTATTAAAACAATTAATTACAAAATTATTAAGTTGATCTTAATACATACTTGCTTAATTAATAATTTTGTGTGTGCAGATTTGTTATTGGGCCGAAATGAAAAGAAGAGATTCTAAGCCCAATAAAATTAAAATTCAACCTTATGCATTTTTGTCATATAAATGTGGGCTGAAATGTTTTAATTAGATGGGCCAGTTTTACTTATTATTGATACAAGCCCAAATTGTTTTGCTTGCTTGATCCGAAACAAATTGAAAAAGAAAGCAAAAATGCTTCCAACGGATCTCAACTTTTACCATGTGATGGATTCCAAAATTCTTTCAATTATCATTAACTGCATGGGAACAATGAGAGAGAAAAAGGCATTTGATTTGATTGCAGCACTCAATGCTACACACCACTCAGCAAGGGAAGAATCATTTCATTTAATCTTATTCTCTTTCCTAATTTAATGCTGTTCAAATTTCTCTCTTCTCTCTCTAATTGCTTTTCTTCTCTTTCGGTCATATCACTCAGCAACCATGGAAGCTATAGCAAGCTACCATAGAGAAGAAGAAGCACGCCTAAAGACTATCAAAATGATGGCAAGAAAAAGAAAACTAAAAGTATGCTGTGGCTAAGATTTGCATCACTTATGGTAAGATTTAGTGATGAGATCTTGGCTCCTCCATACCAAAAATGAAAGTGAAGATCTCGGCCAGCAAAGAGAAGATCCTTGGAGAGGATGGCTTGTCTCTGATTCTGCTCAACCACCACAGGAGGTAGCTACAGTGGCTACGTGATGGAAGAGGCAGAGATTGGAGCAGATGAAGCTATCATCATCATGAAGCATCAAGGGCCAGAAGTTCATCTTGGAGAGCAAGGCAAGGATGAAGGGCTCGGATTGATGAAGAGTGGTGACCAAGGAAGGATTAGAGGTAATTGCATGTTGGGTTTTGCATGGGTTATCTCTTCTCTCTCTCTGGTCGAACCGGTTCTGACTTGAAAAAGAAGAAGATTGGCTTGGTTTGTTTGGTTTCAAACCTTGGAGGCTTCTCCCTATAAGTATGGGTGAACAGTCAGGGTTTGATTTAAGGAGTGAGAGTGCAAAGCACAGGGTTCTCATAGCTCTCTAAGCTGACAGAATTTCTTCTCCTTCAATGTTCTTCATTTTGTATTTTTCTGTTTAATTTTGTCATGTCTTGAGTCTCATGGAAAAGGCAAACAGTGAGGTTTGTATGAAAAAGCCATAGAGTGGAAAAAGGCAGAGAGTGCAAAATTAAAAGAAAAAGTCATAGATGTCCTTAGAGTTCCTTTGTACATCTGTGTTGTGTTTCATGATTCTGTGGGAATCCCCTTGTAAGTTGGGTTAGCACTTTACAGTTGAAAGCTTGGCAGTGACCAAGTCAAGTTCAGTTTGGGTTTAGATTCTGGACTTGTCCCGGATAGGAAGGGTAATTCCTAGGGAGAATTGGTGTTTGTAATCAAGGATGATTATAGTGAAATTCCATCATTGTTGTGATAGAGACTGGATGTAGGCTGCCTTACACTTAGCAGCTGAACCAGGATATATCTTGGTGTGATTATCTTTCTCTTCTATTCCATTTCTGTTTCTGCTGCCCAAGAGATAAAACTGAAAATATCTCGTGCTGACTGACGAGACAAAAGAAAAGTCTTGTGGTTAAGGATGAGACAAAAGAAAAAGTCTCGTGGCTAGTTACGAGATAAAAAGACAAAAAAATTCCAGAAGTGATTTCAAAGGCCAGCAAATATTGTCAAGCAAAAAAGGGGGCTAAGATTCAACCCCCAGCAAGTACAAAATTTTTCAATTTACTAGTAAATATTAAAGTTGATTTTTTAATTAATTTTCATTTCATAAAATCTTAAATTGAGAGAAAGAGTGGAGTATATATTCTCCTCCACTAGAAGAGGTAAAAATATCTTTGAACTTATTCCAAAGTCCAAAGTCCATAACTAATGTTGACCAAATATTAACTGCAATAATAGATTAACTGTGGCCTTGGACAATAATCATTAAAATTCAGTGATATAATTATATAGTCTGTTATCATAAATTAGCTAGACTTAATTTCTTTCTTTCTTTTAAAATACATACTATATATATATATATATATATATATATATATATATATATATATAGTATGAATTTTAAAAGAAAGAAAGAAATTAAGTCTAGCTAATTTATGATAACAGACTATATAATTATATCACTGAATTTTAATGATTATTGTCCAAGGCCACAGTTAATCTATTATTGCAGTTAATATTTGGTCAACATTAGTTATGGACTTTGGACTTTGGAATAAGTTCAAAGATATTTTTACCTCTTCTAGTGGAGGAGAATATATACTCCACTCTTTCTCTCAATTTAAGATTTTATGAAATGAAAATTAATTAAAATTAAAGTCACTGAAAAATAAGTACGATTATCTTACACTTTTGCAGCATTTGTCAGTGGGAAACAGTAGTAGTCAGGCCTATATATGCATCTGAGTGAGTAAGTTTCAGGTAGAGAATGTTTATTACTGAAAAGAATAAAAAGAAAAAACAAAAAATAATGAAGCTCGTGACTCATGGGAGAGATGATGAATTGTTGTCCACGAATTTCTTACACAATTGGATTGGCCATTTTTGTCCCCAATTTTTCGGTTGTTTCTCCAATAATAATAATTTTTATTGGCTAGGAATCATAGTCTTGTCTCCATCAACCATATATCTATAAAAGCATGCATACAGCATACTAACCTTAATATTAACCTCTTCAATTCTTCAACATGCAAGTTCATAGATCTGATCTTGAATATTCTTCTAACACTAAATCTTCTAAAAGTAGTAATAAAGATCAATGNNATAACAATGTTGTCTCCTCTTCATTTTAGAAAAGTAATATCATAAGGTCAGAAGACAAGCTAAGAACATATTAGGTATACTGAGAAAAAAAAAAAGACAAAAACATATGCACAATAAAATCATGTTTCAAGTTTTAAAAAAATCTTGTGTAAAAATATAATCATTCATGTGTACCAACTTAAAACTTTTTAACATTCATTAATTATTGTTAGGATCAATAAATATTAAATAAGACAAATTTTTATTAATTTTGTCTTATTTTTTTTGTTACTAAATATTTTCGAATGAAAAAATCCAACTAAGCAATCAATGTTTTAAAACTAGATTAATCAAAATAGTTAAAATATATACCTAATAGAATGAAAAGCCTAAGAATGTAACAAGTATAGTAGAATTACATGATAGTAGGTTTAATGTATGTGATGAAAATAAATCAGCATTTATTACTATGAATGAGAAATAGGCCCCAAATGATAGAAATGCATATATGGTATCCAATAACCACAACAAATAGGGCTTACAAGTTGATCTTGTGGTGGGAATAGTAGTAGTACTAAGTAAACTCACATAGTAATTTGTGTATGTACACTACTGCAAAAAGTTACAAAAAGTAACGTACTTCACACTGCAAAAAGGGTGGCTGAAAATTCAACCCTTACCATTATTAATTACCACCTACTCCACTTATATATTCTGCTACAGTGTTGCATATTCTTCATGCTTGCATTGCTACTACTATACAACCTAGGTCCTCTAATAGTTAGTTTCCTTGTATCATCAATAATGGGGAGAACACCATGCTGTGAGAAAGTTGGGTTGAAGAAAGGAAGATGGACTGCTGAAGAGGATAAGATCTTGACCGATTATATCCAAGAGAATGGTGAAGGATCATGGAGGAACTTGCCCAAGAATGCAGGTATATAATATATATTATTCATTCATATTCATAGAATGGAATTGTAGTATGTAGTATGTGTAGTGTTGATTGAATTTGTTGGTGTATGTGGTGTGAAGGTTTGTTAAGGTGTGGAAAGAGTTGCAGGCTGAGGTGGATAAACTATTTGAGAGCAGATGTGAAGAGAGGGAACATCACTCCTCAAGAAGAAGAGATCATTGTCAAGTTGCATGCTGTTCTTGGTAATAGGTGAGCTTTCATTTTCTCTATACTAATCATTCTCTCATTTCTGGGATTTGATTCAACTTATTATCAAGCTATAAAAACTTACCATGCTTCACCATCATTAGTATAAAAATTATTATTTTGTAAGAGTATTTTTATAACCAATAATTATGTCAAAAAATGTTTAAATATATTTTAATGATGGCCAGTAATTGTCATAAAAGGTCTGTATAGAATTATTGTTGATAAATATAGTATATTGTAAAAAGAAAAATATTCAAATGTATTTCAC
>NC_029788.2:15280547-15281568 GCF_000816755.2 Arachis ipaensis
TCTAATAATATTAAATATATTTTTTCAAATACTATTAAAATAACTTTTCTTGTAGGGTATTTTGGATTTTTTTTTTTTAACAAAAGGAGCAAATATACCTTAATAAGTTTGGAACATTCATTCTTATTCTTTCTGTAGGACCAAACTGAAGGTATAGATAGGAGAGAATATATACGTTTGTAATGCAAACTTTAAAAACATTTGAATCTGTAAGGTTGGCTTGTACAGCCCTTCTTCAATACCTCACCAACCATAATAATAAAATATGCCGACAATAATAACGCAAACTTATTTATTATTAGCTCATTTTACTTTTGATTTTAGGGACTAATAAAGTGTATATAATCTATCTATTATTGTTTGTATTCTCAAGTTATTCTTTTTGTTTTAGCCTTTCTTTTTGGGTTAATAATACCCTAATAATAATAGTTCATATATAATACAAACAATAATACTATATTTACAACGCAAATATACAGATAAGTACTATATATAATAACAGCATTTTCCATCATATATGTATATATTTCTCCTTAAAAAAGAAAACAAAATCAAGGTGGGGTTCAGTACCATTTCACATTTAGTAATGCCGTGAAATGTAGTTTTCCTTTTGGGGTAGGTGCCTCCATAATATTCAACCAAGCTAAGGTGGACCTATATACTCCCATAGTTGGTACACCAACTTGTATGTAGATATATACTGTAGAAAATTTTTTAAGTGTATTAGTATAATAGTGTTTTAGTAATTTTTAACCGTTGATCTTAATTATATAAACATCAATATACTTAAAAACTTTTCTATACTATATAGAAAAACTCAATTAAAAAATTAGGTAATATCTAATAGTAAAAATAAAAAGAAATAAGTGACATTGGTGATGATAAGAATCATATATTAAACAAATTTAAATTGGCATTGATGACAAAAACTTATGAAAAGATCCTTTTTAATATATATATAACCCTATTATATACACTACATGCATGTATATAAACATAATTATAATTTTTAATTATTTAC
>NC_029788.2:15281627-15283689 GCF_000816755.2 Arachis ipaensis
ACCCGTTTCATAAGATTTCTAAACATCCTGTTAATTTTAACAAAATTATTGGACAAGAATTGTACTCGTGAAATAAAAGTTACTAACCGATGATGGATTGTATACAGTAGGATTTTATGAAATTCGTCATTTAATAAATTCAAATTTAATTTAGTGTCCCTACAATTATTGTATGTATAATTCATAGTCATCCTATTGGCCGTTATTTTTTCCATTCTCTTATTTTATTTGAATTCATTATTATTAAAAAATTTAAAATTAAAAATATCAAAATCAATATAGAATTACAAGATTTTTAATTAAAAATAAGTTTAAATAAGTTTTTGCTACCATAAAATACCAATTTTTTCATCTCTATAAATTTTTCTTTTTAGCCCCTAACATTAATTTGTTTTATTAAGTAATGACAATAATGACATAATTAACTGATTAAATATTGATGTGACCAATTTGAATTAATTGAGTAGTTAGTTCATTTGTCTGCTTAAGTAAGTGTTGAGAATTGGCCAGAAGTAGCAGACTCTTAAATAATGAAACTCAGATTCGCGATAAATTAGTTCTTAACCTATCGGGCTAAAGAATACCATGGGCAACAAAAAGATCAAATGTTGATGTAATATACTTAATGTAACAAATTAACAATAATAACCAAAATACAGAAGTTTAAAATTTTATAGGAATTGAAGAAAAAGTTTATTATTATTTTGGTGGGTAATTAAGTTTATAAAAAATAATGAATTTGGTTGTAGGTGGTCAGTGATAGCAGGACATTTACCAGGAAGAACAGACAATGAGATAAAGAATTATTGGAACTCTCATCTGAGAAGAAAGATTTACTGTTTCATGAGATCACTCAATGAGTCTCTTCCTCCAATTGACATGGCTGCTCTTAATGAAGCTGCATCCAAGAGAAGAGCAGCACCTAGAAGATCATCAACAATTCAAGAAAACAACAACAATAATAATAAGACTTCATTGCCTAAAAGAGAAGCAATCACAACAAGTTCCCAAAATTGTTGCAACATTTTAGGAGATCATCATGATCATGATGATGATGATGGCAAGGGAATTTCAATGATGGATGCTTACTTCCAAATGGAGTTGGGGAACAACAATAATCCTGCTAGTAGCTTCATGAATAATAATAATAATAATGGAGATTTTGATGAGGGTTTATTGGGAGCATATGAATGGCCAGATGAAGAAATTATGAGACTTACTCAAATGTTTGAAAATGGGGTGCTTGTCAATAATAATAATAATAATAACAATATAGCCCTTAAAGAGGAGCCTAATGGAAATTATTATTATGATGATGATGAGTGTGGCCAAATGATGGATATGGATATGGATTTGGATATGGATGCAATTGGAGCAACAAGAACAACAAGTGAAGAAGAAGAAGAAGAGAGCAAGAATCATAAGAATAATAATAATATTGCTGCCTCCATTAGTGAACATAATTATTGGTACAACAACAATAACAATGATAATAGTTGTTCATCATCCTCAGTTGGTGACTATCATCAGTGGCATGATTGGGATTTGGCTCATCAATCCAATAATAATAATCATCATCATCAATGGGATCTTTCTACTGAAGATGATCAAATGCTGATGATGAATTCCTTGTGGGGTACCACCACCAATGAGGTTAATAATACTGCCTTTCATCATTATTATTAGTTATGATTTTAGGGTTTTGGGTTGGAAGAAAAATTCATATGATGAGTTATATATGTTGTTCATAGTAATGCATGTTATTTCATCTTGCTTCATGTTCATGAGGTTGTTATAAGGTGTAAGCTAAGATATGTATAACAGGCAAGTGCCTAGTTATTTAATTAGTTGTTATTGTTTTAATTTCTTTTTTTTTTGATATTGTTGTTATTGTTTTAATTTTGTAGCAAAAGCAATATATAAATAAATGTATCCGATCCTTGCAAGTTAAATGTACTATTTTGGTAAAATGTTTTGATTGTTATATATATATGCTTTTCTGTTCTTTTGATCTACAGGAGCAATGTTAGATAGTCAACAATATAAATTTATTTTATTTAAT
>NC_029788.2:15283726-15296541 GCF_000816755.2 Arachis ipaensis
ATTTTTTTATAAATAGATAAATTTAATTTTATTATATTATTTTTATTTATTGTTTTCTTTTTAACTTACTATAAATTTAATTAAATCCTTATTAATACTCTTTTATCTATAGCACAAAAATTAAATCTATTGTTACAAATCACTAATTTACTATTAGTAAGTTGTTTAACTTTTAATTTAATTTTTTTTATCATCATTATAATAAGATGTAGGATCCATGTGATTTAAAATTTTCTTTACTTGTTCATGGCTGTATGATTTGAAGCTACAGGATCCGATCATTGTTTGAAAGATGTTATCCTAGGAAGGTTACCAAAGATATCACTATCTCCTCGTAGACAAAGAAAACTAATTATTATAAATTAAATGAGAAGAATGTAAACAATAATCTCATAAAAGGAAAATAAATCCAAAAGCATAAACTAATGATGCAAGATACCAAAGTAATAATTTCTCATCACAATTAATTTTCATAGCTACTCATCATTATTTTTTGTTTTCTATGGTATTTTTTAGTCGGGTAAATTAAGGATTATTTTGTTACGGATTTGAGTTCCATTTAAAGATTTTTTGTTGGCTAGCGTGTTGCTGCATGCATACGACAGGATTCAAACTCCCGACACTTATTTAAACGGATGAATAAACTAACCATTCGGCCAACCCAAGTCGGTTTCATACTCATTATTATTACTTCTTATTAAGGATAGAGGAGATAGTAGCATTATTATTGTGTCTAAGCTTTCAGGAAAGGAGAAAGGGTGAAGTTGTGAAATAGATGGTTAGTTAAGTCTGTTATATTTGTTATGATAGATTAGGAAAAAATTTAGAGGCAGTTATGTGTAGTGTGTACCATTATTCAGTGTATATATAAAGGAAATAATTGTCCCTATTGTATCATTACACTTAACAAATACATGATAATTTTGATGCATATTCAGATACTTCTCTCTTTACTCTGCTTGCAATTCCTATTCTTGATATCTGCATCAAGAAGCTATATTCTTGAACATCAATCTGCTTAATTTAGTGCTGGCTGTGAATTAAATAAATAATTGTCCAATTTGAAAAATTTTTCTTACACAAATAATTGTTTACAAAATCGTTCGTAACATTACATATAGTAATAACATTTGAGCGAGTGCAAAGTTGGTGGAGAAGACGAAGCACCGAAGCAGTCATGGATAGAAAGATTGGAATGAAAATATTTGAGACAAAGAAGAAGAAAAAAGGCAAATAGAAAGAACCAAAATGACCAGAGGAGGTGTATTAGAAGAATTAGCTTAGACAAAAGGATAGTTTTATTATTTTCATCTTTCTTCTTTAACCAGTGTTTTAAAAAAAGGTTTGAGTTAATTAATTGGTTGAACACAATAACTAATTTTTTGTTTAAGATGAAATCCGAATATCTAAATACCAAAAGAAATAATTGATTAATCCTGCTAAAATTCCAGATTTATGGAATTAAGATAAAATGTTGCAGCAGAGCAATAGAATTATGAAGTGGCTTAACAAGCAAGAAAAGAAAAATAAGAGAAAGAAATTATGTATTGAAACAACTGAAAAATGTGTATTCATCCACTGAAAGAAATTATCAGAATAGCGACTGAAAAAACTGGTTGCTAATAGCAACCGGTTTAGGGATTGATATAGAATTTTTAGGACCAAAAAAATGTTGGTCACTAAATCGGTCGCTCAATTACATTCAGCGACTAATTTTAGCGACCAACAAAATCGATCACTAATAGCAACCAATAAGTTTTTAATACAACTAGAATAAAGTTGGTCGCTAAAATCGGTCGCTATTTTTTAATTTAGCGACCGAACTAGCAATCAAAACAAAAAGTAACGTCTTTAGGACTATTGGTCACTAAATCGGTTGCTATATTTTTATTTTAGCGACCGATTTTGCAATTGATAGTGAAATAGGGTGAACAATTGTTTGGTCACTAAGGCACTGGTCGCTAAATCGGTTGCTAATTGTTAAGATAGCGATGATTTTAGCGACCAACAGAATCGGTCACCAATAGCAACCAAATTAGCGACTGATAAATTTTTATAACACCAAAATAAATTTAGTCGCTAAAATCGGTAGCTACTTTTTAATTTAGCGACCGGATTAGCAGCCAAAACAAGAAGGAATGTCTTTGGAACTCTTGGTCACAAAATCGGTTGCTATTTTTTAATTTAGTGACTGATTTTGCAACCGTTGAAGAAATAGGTTGAAAATTTATTGGTTGCTAATTCGGTCGCTAAGAATATAGTCGCTAAATCGGTTGCTAAATTTTAAGATAGTAACCAATTTTATAAACTAACCAATCACAAAATCGATCACTAATTTAAATAAAATAAGATATTTTTTTTAGTTACCCTCACTAACCCTAACTCACCAACACCATTCTCATATTCTCCAAACAATTACTAAGTTACCATTGTCATCTTCATTAGCGCCATTGTCGTCTTCTTCATCGTAGCGCCGTCTTCTGAGGTCTCGTCGTCGTCGTTTTCTACAGGCTCGGCACCGTCGCATTCGTCTTTTGATGTCTTGGAGCCACAACCACACTCTCCCTCCCTCTCATCTTCAATCTCGTCTCTTGCCATTGTTGCTTGTTTGTCGTTCATCACTCCTCGTTCGCCGCTCTTCGCTCGTTGTCGCTGCTCGTCACTCGCCCCTCTTTGCTTGCCGTCGCCGCTTTCTGGTAAACGTGAACCCTTCACTGACATATCTTAGGTTTTTTGAAACTTTCAATTTCTTACTCGATCACTTTTCTGCTTCCAATTTCTTCAGTTCTTCTCTTTCATCTCTGGCAACTAAGAAAGTAGGGTGAAAATTGATTGGTCACTAATTCGGTCACTAAAGATATGATCGCTAAATTAGTTACTAATTTTTAAGATAGCAATCGATAAACTAATCAGTCACTAAATCGTCTACTAATTTAAATAAAATAAGATATTTTCTAAGTTACCCTCACTAACCCTAACTCACCCATGTCATTCTCATCTTCTCAAAATAGTTATTGAGTTACCATTGTCGTCTTCATTAGCGCCATTGTCATTTTCTTCATCGCAGGGCTGTCTCCTAAGGTCTCGTCGCTGTTGTCTTCTGCGGTCTCGTCACTGTTGCTTTCGCCTTCTGATATCTCGGTGCCACAACCACGCTCTCCCTCCCTCTCGTCTTCAATCTCATCACTTGCCATCGCTGCTCGCTTGTCGCTTTTCGCTTGCTACTCTTCGCTCGTTGTCGCCACTTATTGCTCGCCTCTCTTCATTTGCCGTTGCCGCTTTTTGGTAAATGTGAACCCTTCGTTGGCATATCTTAGGGTTTTTGAAACTTTTAATTTCTTACTCGATCACTCTTCTGCTTCTGATTTCTTCATTTCTTCTCTTTCATCTCTAGCAAAAGGTGAGCAACTTCTTCTTTCGATCTTCGTCTCTAGAGATCACACCATCTCAAATAGGACCTCACACTTCTCTCCCTCACTAACCCTAACATACTACCGGAAGAACCGCATGCACCTCTCTATTTGTGCCGTCGTCCTCTCAGCTCGCAACACCGTTGTCTTCTGAGTTCATTCCTTCTTTTAATCCATATCCTCTCAAAAATTGTTGAAATCTAGCTGCGATTTAACAATTCATGAAATGATTCACGTGCTGTTTATGTGTATATTTATTTTGGTGAATTAATCATTTTTTTAAACCTCGATTTTTTTGTAGTATGTGCTGTTTGATGAAAGTTCTCAAACGCTAAGTTTGTGTTTATGTGTATATTTGTTTTGTAGGGTTACAGAACTGAAAATCGAGCCTCTTGGGGAGACTTCTATTGCATCTACCATATCATATCTTGATAATGCATTTGTGTATATGGGTCCAAGTTACGGAGATTCGCAAGTGTGGTAATAAAATGGATACTTGTTTTAAATTGTGTTTAGTTTTAGAATCCTATGCAATAAGTTCATCTGGTAGCCATGATATCACCATTATTTGGCTTAGTTTATTTTCTCATTTGGTTACTTTGGGTGGGAGGCACATGCTCTCTAATTTTCCTATTTTTCCATATAGGCAAAGTGAAGGGCAAATTCCTTTTAGGAGCTTAAGAACCTGAGGTCTCAACTTTATTCTACTGCAAAATACTGTGAAAAATCTTATCTCAATAGTGAACGGAAATAAATATAAGGATATTTGTTTTGTTGATGAGTTCTTTTTCCCTGTTTTAACCTAATCTGAAGGCATTCTTAACTTCATTTTTTCAACTGCTTTGCTATGTAAAGGATTGAAGCTTTTCCAGACAAAAAAGTTAGTGGTTGAGTTTTTCTTAACTGGTTTTTACAGGAGATGTAAATAATATATGAACGAACTTTTTAGTTCTATTCTGCTAGGTCATTTTGATAAATGCTAGTACTGTATGTTAGGGATGAAATGCCAGCAATAAGCTTTGACTTTTGGAGATAGTAAAACCATTAAATAACATGAGTAATTTGCATTATGTAAATTAAATGAAATGAAAACATTAACAAACGTATATACATGATTTTTTTAAGTCTTGCCAGCTCATGTAAATGAGTAGCAACAACATGTTGTGTCCATTCTCCTTTGTGTGTTCAAATGTTGAAGGGAACTTTCATCATTTGTGTGTTATTCATGCATTAGGATACATGACAACTTGAAAAATTATGCTGTAAGAGCTCTTGTGATGAATGTTGTTGATCATCTGGGAACTGTCGCATACAAATTAACCGATCTTCTAGATCAACAAACATTGGATGTATCAACTATGGATTTGAGGGTCTCTACTGTAACTCAGGTAACTACAAGCTCTTCTACAAAATTATGTTCAATTAGACCTAAGATCAATTAAGTAACATACCTGGTGTCATGCCTCTTTCATGGATTTTGAAGTGAATGATTTCATATTTGTGCTGTTAGTTTTACTTCTTTCTTCATAAATATTGGATATTAAGTTATTCACATTTTAAAATTTGTGATGGTTGAAATACAGCTTATAAAGCTGAATCAACAACCTGATACAAAAGGTTCATATGTAGAAGTTTTGGAGAGGTATGTCAAGGTATTGTTTATAAATGATTCTATGAAAAATACATTGGTTTCATCTGTCCTAACATACATTTCTACATATTTGTTGTCTTGACTTACATTTCATCATTTTTGATAACTTTAGGTGCATAGTTTTCTATTGTCATAATTTTTTCTATTTTTGGCAGATAACTGATTTTGTTGCGTTGTTGCAGGTTGATGCTAAAACCATTTGGTTTAGAAAGAAAGTCTTAAAGAATGGTGGGATCTGAAAAGATATATATGAGACTGATGAAAAGAAGGTTGCTGAAATGATTAGAGAAGATCAAATTGATATTTTGGTACAACTTACTGGCCATACTACAAATAATAAATTGGGGATGATGGCATGTCAACCTGCAGGTATGTTTTACATCTATATAAGACCGATTCAAGAGTTTTTTATATCTATATGTAAGCATAGAGAAAAAATGTAGTATATTTTAATATTATTTTCATTTAAAAATATTATTAATTATTGTACTTCTCTTTCACGATTTGTACGATAGTCCAAAAAATATAATAATACAAATTTTTTGTTTATTTAACTAGTGAAAAACAAGTTTTAACAGTGGTATATGTGAAACTAGTAAAAATTTATAATTAGAAAATCGGCAATAGTGACCAATTTAGTGATCAATTATAGATTTTCAAATCAGACATTAGCGACCAATTTAGCGATCGAAAAGTTAGTCGCTATTTAGCAACCGATTTTTTCAGCAACCAATTTAGTGACAAAAAAATGGCGACCGATTTTGTTAGCGACTAATATCGTTCGGTACTAGTTTAGTAGCATTGGTGAAAATCGGTCGCTAACGGTTAGCGACTGAATTTGATTGCTATTTTCTAATTAGCAACCAAGATTTTAGCGACCACCAGAATCGGTTGCTAAATTGGTCACTATTCTAGTAATTTTTTGCAGTATGAATTGTATATTTAATTACACTCAACTCAATCCTTATATAGAAGAGAATGAGCTTAAGCAACTTTCTAACACATCACTAATTAATTTAAATTAGAAGTAGTAACATGATATCAAAATTCTATATCTAAAATATCTAGAATTTTATTATTAGTTAACCCCAAAAGAAAAAAAAATAGCATAAGACTAATAATAAAAGGAAAAAAAGGTCTATGCAAATAATCAAATAAATTCAAAAGAGACTCTTGATTGAGGAGGTGTGTTAAAAATATAACCATTCATGTTACTTTCTTCTATCAATTTAAATTTTTAGAAAAAATGTTATCATGGCATCCCTTTACAAATATGTTTTCATTGATGGAGCTTCTTTTTGCCGTAAGAGTAATAACTATGATATACTAATGAAAAAATTACGAACCCCCACTAATAGTGAACATATCACTAAACCACACACATAACAATTAATACAGTCATGAGCAAAGGTGAGAGCGGGAGCGAGGGGTTGAGGGTGAAACACGGGGAGATTAACGATCATGCCGTCAGAAGAGATAAGGGGAGATTGAGAGTGGGTGTGCATCCGGTGTCAAGGAGGATTTTTTTCAGGAGGATTTTCAGGCAGCTTTAAATGTCTCTTTTAGAGATAAAGTCATTGGTGCATAGAAGACTAAGGCTTTTGTACTCGTGGGATCGTTATTGGGGGATGGGGTTATAAAGGTGACAAGAAAGCAGGGTAATTTCCAGCCACCGTGTGCCAGTTTTATGAAAGAGGTGAAGATCTGTTTGGCTGAACCTTACAAAGAAGCTTTAGTGATCAAGGTATTAGACAAGAAGTATAGTTACACATCTCTTTCTCATAAGTTACGGATAGTCTGGCGCATCAAAGGTGGTTTCGATCTGCTAGAAGTGGGGTTCATGTACTTCCTCGTGAAATTCAATGCCGCTAAAGATCATGAGAAGGTCATGCTTGATGGCCGTTGGTTGATTGAAGGACATTATATTGCGGTAAAACAGTAGTATGTAGATTTTCAACCCTGTGAACAATCTTTTCAGATCAAAATTAGTATGGATTAGGGTATTGGAACTTCCAATCTGGTGCTATCAAGAGCAGACAATGATGCGTATTGCATGAGGATACTACAGTTGTTCCTTTGCATGGGACCAATGTTAATAAAAGTGAGGCATGTAAAGAAGAGGATGTGGGTTGGCATCAAGTGCTAAGAAAATAGAAATTCAAATTGGGCCATAAGCCTTCACCAAAGGCCCAAGGAAAGGTGCAGCACAACACCAGTTCGGGTAGGCAATCAAAGTCCAAACTGCAAGCCTCTCAAACATGCGGACCCAGGGTATCAAGAGTTAGGGTCAGGAAGCGAGGAATCCATGATCGTGTGACGTCATCTTCTCTACAAGCACCAGCGACACGCACAGTGACTGACCCATAAAAATTTAGCAATGGGACAAAAATATAATAAAATTTAGGTATAGATATTTTTTTTTGGCTTCCCATGATACCCAACAAGTTAAGGACTAATCTGTCGTGAATTTGAGTTCCATTTAATAGTCTGCAATTGGCCAGCAATGAGTTTCTACACATACGAGATAGAATTCGAACCCCAATACTTACTTAAGCGGATGACTAAGCTGATCACTTGACTAATCTAAATTGGTTTAGATATATTTAAAATTTTAAATTAAAACTATCTATACATGTTGATAAGTACTAGTATAAATAAATTTTTTTATCTTAAGTAACTTTTAAAAAATTACTAATAATTCAAGTTGTATTTAATTAAAAAACTTAGTTTCAATTTAATTATCAATTGATTAACTAATATAATAAAGTTAATTATCACTATTTTTTGAGTTTATTTATTTATTTTTTATACTAAATCAAATTTAACAATATAATTATTATTATGTGTTAAGTTTAACAAAATATTTTTTTAACATAAAATACAAAAAATTATTTATATTTTATTTTGGGACAAACATAATATAACAAGTAGTATTAGTTTCTTTAAAAAAACTTTGTGGGGCAAATGCCCCTCTTTATTTGTAGATCCGTCCCTTGAGACGCAGCTCCTTCGTCAGGAAATGACCGCGACCATCCTCCTTGCAAAATTTTCGGGTTGAAAGGAGTGGAGGTACGATGGGAGATGCTTCTGCGAAGGAACTCGTAGTCGATATACCATCGGGGATAGGAGTTACGACATTGAAGGTCTCTGTGAATGTTGTCAGAAAGGAGGGCGTTTCAACTGGGAAAACGATGGAAGCTACGCATGGGGGACCGAACCTATCTGAACTGCATGGCAAGTCTTTTATTGAGGTTGGTGATGCAATTTAGAATCACATGTTCTTATATTATCATGTCATTATTTTTAACAGATAGTTTAAATATCATAGTTTCGAATATTAGGGGTGTTTCTAATAAGTTTGTTCGGGTGAATTGCAAAGAGCTTGTTAAAAAATTTAGACTTATTTTTTTTATTGTGGTTGAAACTCATTCTACCTTTCAATACTTGAAACTGTTCCGGAAAAGGCTTGGGTACTATTCTGTTGGTATAGTGGAGGCAACTAGGCATAAGAGTGGTATCTGGTTCCTTTTTACAATGCAAAGTGATTCCTGCAAATGGGTTCATGCTTTTGATCAATGTGTTACAGTCGAGGTTCAGCTTGAAAATGCGGTTTGGAGATGTAGTGGTATTTATGGTAGTCCTCAATATAATATAAGAGCTCTTCTTTAGGATTATCTTGTAACTCAATCATCGGCTTTTCAGGGCCCTGGATTGTCCTCGATGATTTTACTAAAGTTTTTTTCTCTCATGAAGCTAAGAGTTGTCATTTTTCGATTTAACGCGCAAATCTATTAGCTAATTCTTTAGGGGATAATGCTCTGTTTGACCTGAAGACTACCGGGAAACTTTCTCTTGATACAGGAGGATGAAAAACTATATTGAGGTGGCGAAAAAGTTTGACCGGGTTTGTATCAATAATGGATGGTTATCTCTTTTTTTAGAGAATTATGCAGAAATTTTGAATAGACTACAGTCTGATCACTGTCCTATCTTAGTGCGCTATAAAGGTCGTCTTCAGCCAAAACGGAAGAGACCTTTCTGTTTTATGGCGGCTTGGGCTACTCACCCTGGATATAGAGATATTATGAAACATTCATGGTGGTCTAGCTATTGAGGGGTCCAAGGCAAGCTTTCAGAAGTATAGAAGAACTCTCTAGAATTCAATTCTATAATGTTCGGTAACATCTTCGTTCGGAAATGCGAACTGGAGTGTCAGATTAATTATTTTCAAAAGTGTCTAGAAGTGATGGAAGACTACTCCATGCGTCAAAAAGAGCAACAATTGATTGAGGATTATAATAGCACTATTGTGCAAGAAGAACTTCTATGGTATCAAAAATCTAGAGAGCAGTGGGTGAAATTCAGGGATAAAAACAGCAACTTCTTTCATGTTCAGACTCTTGTGCGGTAGAAGCATAATAAAATTCATGGTATTTTTCTCAATGATGGTGTATAGGAGATAGACCAAGAGGTTCTTAACCGGAAAGCTGAGTCCTTTTACAAAAGCTTATTTTGCCAGTCAGAGGATGCTAATTTGGGATGCTTTGGTGAAGTGCCACTTCCTTCTTTGAATGAGGAAACTTGTTGTAGCCTTATAGCACCAGCTACTATTGAGAAAGTTAAGACATTTATTTTTAGCATGAATTCTTTTAAGGCTCTAGAACCGGTTAGATTTCAAGCTTTCTTCTTCAAGGAATATTGTTAAATTATTGGTTCTGATGTTCGAAATATGGTTAGAGAAGCTTTCTCTGGGAGTGCTATTGATCCAAGGATGATGGAGACTGTGCTAGTCCTTATTCCAAAGGTGTAATCACCGGTATCAATGAAGGATTTTAGATGAATTAATCTCTGCATTGTAGTTTATAAGGTTATTACGAAGGTTCTGATAAATAGACTACATTCTCATCTCAAGGATATTGTTAATCCCCTTAAGGAGGGTTTATTCCAGGAAAGGAAGCACCTAATAACATCATTATTGCACAAGAGGTTCTCCACTTCATGAAGAAGACTAAGTCTAAGAAGGGCACCCTGGCTCTCATTGAATAGCTTTACTCCTAATCGCGGACTTAGGCAAGGAGACCTTATGTCGCCATATCCTTTTGTATTGTGTATGGAGAGATTGTCCTGCTTGATTACTCATCAAGTCAATATGGGATTGTGGAAGCTAGTTGCTATTTCTAAAGGGGGCCTAAGAATATCTCATTTAATGTTCGCATATGATTTGCTTCTTTTCTATAAAGCGGAGAAATGGCAAGTTCAAAATGTGATGCATTGGAGATTTACTACAAAGCTTATGGGATGAAGATTAATGTAGAAAAGTCTAAAATGTTGTGCTCCCAGAATGTTTCCATCCAAAAGAAAGAGATCTTCACTAGGGTGTCCTCTATCAGATTTGTCCATAACTTGGGCAAATATCTCGGGATTACTCTTAGTCACTCTAGGGTGGCCCGAGCATCTTTCAATAAGGTTCTGGATAAGGTTCGGGGAGGCTGGTCGGTTGGAAAGAGATATTACATAATAGGATAGAAAGGCTTTGTTTGATCAATTTGGTAGTGGCAGCTATTCCTACTTACCGCATGCAAGTCTCTCTTTTTTCCAAAAGGATAACAACTATGTTAGAATTTATGACGATGAATTTTCTATGGAAAGGTCAAGCTAATGGTAGAGGGTTGAATCTTGTTAGTTGAAAAGTGTTGGTCACTCCAAAGAAGTTTGAGAATTTAGAGATTAGAGATCTGTTTTGTACTAATGTTGCTCTTCGTGGAAAGCTTGTTTGGCAATTCTTTCATCATCCTCACAAGTTTTGGGTTCAATTACTGGCAGAAAAATACCGCTCCTCTCTGGATGACGGTTTCAGTCGGTCTTGGGACAAGGGATCTTATGTTTGCAGGAGTCTTTTTAGAACTTAGGATATCTTAAAGAAAGTTTTGCTTGGAGCATCAAGGATTTGAACCAGAACTTTTACTTTTCTAAATGGAGAAAAGAGGGACAGCTTTGCAATGTACACATTTTTTATTCGGATCTCCGAATTTTGGATCTTTGGTCGGCTGGAGAATGGCACATTGAGATTCTCTATTCTCCTCTTAACCAGGTTTTGTAAGACAACATTCTCTCTTACAGCCCAGATGTACAAGCAGGTTCAGTAAAAGGTTGGTTTTGGTCCGGGGCGGCGTTAAAGGTTTATGACTCACATAATGGTTACTTGCGGCTCTGTAAGAAGTTGTTTCGTTGGAAAAAGTGGAAGAATTATCTTTGTCTTTGGCGTCAGTTTGTTCCGAAAAAAATTAAATTTTTTACCTGACTTTGTCTTAGGGAGACTCTTCCCACTGTTGTCTTTCATTTCAAGAGAGGCTTGTCACCCTCGGATAGTTGCCCTAGATACTTGTCTTGCCAGGAATCGGTGTCTCATTGTATTCGGGATTGCCCAAAAGCCCAACTAGTTTGGCAGCATTTGGAGATTTCCTGTCACCCTCTGGATTTGAAGAACTGGTTCTTACTCCATAGCAAAGAGCATCCTTTCATAATCTATTTGGGACTTTGATGAATTTGGCGAACAAGAAATAATGAGATTTTTAATCCTCATGAGCTTTGGTCTCCATATAAAGTGGCTCGTATAGCTTTAGCCTTGGAAAAGGAGCTTAGGAATGTGTTTAATCTGCAATGAGTATCTATCTCTTCTACAATTAGTGACTCTTAGATTTCTTCTTCGATGGGTACCTTTAAGATTAATTGTGATGCTAGTTATTCGGGTAATGGTAATCGGGTTGGTTTTGCCTGTGTTAGCAGAGACTGGAATAGGAGTTGACAAAGAGGTTATTTAGGAACAATTGAGAGTAATATTATTCTACAAGGAGAGTTGTTTGTTATTTGGAGAGGATATCTTCTAGATTGGGACTTGGCATAAAGAGATGTTATTTGTGAAATAGATTGTGTGAAGGCTTTTACTGTTGTTAATAATCCCGAAGATAATTCTGTTTTTGTAGATCCTCTGGTGCTTAAAATCAAAGATATTATGACTTAGAAATGGCGAGTTGATCTCCATTTGATTTTGAGAAATGCAAATACAGTAGCGGACATCATGGCAAAGACAGTGATAAGGTTCTAATTCTCAACAAATGAAACTTTCATTGTCTTAGAAGAAATTTGAGTGTAATATTCAGCAAAACTATCCTATGTATTAACAGTCTCTTAAACTTTGTTTTTTCTTTTCTGTTTGATCGTTAGTTTAGTCTCCAAAAAAATATATCACTAAACCACACAGACAACAAAAAAAAATAAAAATATCATTAAACCATCCCGAACTAGTTAATCCAGTTTTTTTCTTTTATTTGCTACCTTTGGGGGGGGGTTGTATTGCTGTGAATTATTAAATAAGTTTTATAAGAAAGAATCCAGTTTTTTTTTTTTTTGTCAGAAGAAAGAAACCAGTAGTTGGACTGTTGAGAAAAAGGTTAATTGGATTTCCAAAAGAAATTAATATTGGGCCAAGGCTTGACTCTTTAGGCTAAATTAAAATACAAGAGTTGTGTCCATTTATCCATTTTTATTTATGAACTGGGCTAACTAAGATTGAGATTTGTTTTTGTTTTTTTTTTGAAGAAAAAAAAAAGCAAAGATAGTTATTGGAGAAGAGAAAACATTCATTTTCATACATAGAAATTTAGAATACTAACAAACATATTCATTTTATATTCATAAATGAATGAAATTTGAGCTCACATCTATCCATTTTCATTTATTAATGGCCCAATTCA
>NC_029788.2:15296572-15297962 GCF_000816755.2 Arachis ipaensis
TACCTACATGTTAATTATATTTATAGTTACATTTATCAATATTTTTTAATTTTTTATGTGTAAAAATAATAATTTACTCATTTTTTTTATTACAAAGCTAATTTCATTCATTTATTTTAATCTTTAGTTTACTCAATAGACTTTTTACTTGCCAAAATTTTGATCCCTTTAATACTTGTAACCAATTGTCACTTTTGAGCTCACACAGTTAGCCGTTGTTTCTACAGACTACAGGGCAGGTGAGTGTCCAAAAATACCCATAAAAAAATTATGACAAAAATACTCATAAAATTAAAATTCATCGGACAAATTTACCCTCCTCCTCATATGCCTCCCTCGAGTGTCAATTACAAATTCGAAGAAGCCCAAATTCCTAATAATCAAGTTGTGGAATTTATTTAAATAAGAAAAATTCTGAAAATAATAGTACACATGACACAACCTTGTTGTAGATGGATACAGCAAATGTTTTATTATCTATGTCAAAGTGTTGTGCTGGGAAGGTAATACACCAATGTGGAGTTAACCAATGTAGACTAGGATTATTGGGTTTGACAAAGCTTGGATCCACAAAGTTTTTAATAAATTTGCACAATGAAGAATGCTAGGGGTCAGCAATTTTAGTGTTTTGTAACTATTAATTGGCTATCAATAATGTTTTTAATGGTGTGAGATTATATCTAATGGTGGGAGATCACTCATTTTTGTTTTGATGATTAAGTGCTGGCTAGAAAACACAAAAGTTGCTGACCCCTAGACTTTTCCTTTGCGCAATATATTGAATCCACTAAAAATATGATGTGGAAGCTAAGTAGCTAACAAATAGTATCACATAGAGCAAAGGTGTAATATCCAAAAGAACTGAGTATTTATCATAGAACAAAATAAGTAGTTACACAGATTTTAGAGAAGATTCATAATCGAAAGAATATAACACAGACAATTTAAGCTTAAGTAATGGATACTCATCATAATTATCCATATCCGTTTCTTCCTATAAAAAGGATAAACACATACATACATACATATATACATATATGGCTTTTCTTTGGTCCAAAGTCTAAAGTTTGGAAGCTCTATATTCCATATAATAATAATAATAATAATAATAATAATAATAATAATAATAATAATAATGATGATGATGATGGTAGTAGCTATAGCCTCAAGTTAAGATCAACATCATCATCACCACTATTCTTGTGTACTTGTTCCACAAAGAAGGGTCCTTTTTGTCTTGCACCATCACCTTCATTTGTCACAACAACGGGAATTAATAGATCTTCTTCGTCATCAGGATCAGGTTCTCCGCCAGAAATCCCAAGGTGTGGGGCCCTTCCATGCGGAGAAACTACAGATCCTGATGATGAAGGAAAAAAGACAAAGGGCA
>NC_029788.2:15298097-15305924 GCF_000816755.2 Arachis ipaensis
TCTTGTGAGCGTTTTGATGGCCACCTAGTGCCTGTGAATTTGCGAATTCGCGGTAACAAAAGTCACATTTGAACCTCTTACTAGCCATGGATTCGCAGCTTGATGAAGTTGTGGTTAAAGGGAAACCGAAGAGCTTGGGTGTTGTAGATGAGGGAGAGGGAGAGTAACCTTTTACCGCAGAATAAGGGTTATGATGTTGAAGTCTAGGGTTTTCTGATGCACTCATCATAGTTTAACTCTTATTCAATGTTAGTTGCAAGATTTCTCTCTCTCTTTATGCACACATATATATAGCAAAGGATGAATAATAAATTAAATATTAGATATTTAATATATATTTTATACCAATAATTAATTTAATGGTTTATAGAAAGTTATGAAAAATACAGAAAATATATTATCTTAATATCCAAAGGAGTCAATTAATGTGTGCTCTAACCTATGAAATATGAACATTTCGCTGAGTTGCTGTGTCTGCGTGTCAGACACATTTTGAATACGACATTCACTGACATTCGTCTGACACGCGTGTCTGCTGTATTCAACCGTGTCTTAATAAAAAATAAAATTTTTTTCTCCAGACACGCTTAGACACACTTAAATATTATCACGTGTTAGCATGTCCAATCTTATTCTTAACATGTATTTTTAAAATAAATTTAAAAATAGTATATATTATTATTTATTAAAACAAAAAATATTTTAAATACTTTATTTTAATATCAAGAAAATATAAAAATATCATTACGATTTATCTAAAAAGTACTTTATATTTTATATGTATGCGTGTCCTCATGTGGTATAGGATTTTAACTTATTTGAATTCTGGTTCTGTTTGGTTTATTTTGGTACTTTGTAGACTGTTTGGATACTCTAGACTTCTGTTATTTTGTTAAACTCTTAGGTATTTTGGTTATGGTTAGATTTGCATATGTTGGTATCATTTTTTAGAGGTTCCTCTTTAATGACAAAAGGGGGAGGAAAGCTGAAAAATTGATAAGTTGAAAGAAATAGAAATTGATAAGTTGAAAGAAATAGGGGATGAAATCTTTCGTGATTAATGATCACTCCTGTGCACAAAACTATAATTTGTTTTGATTGCTGGATTTAGAACTTAGTTGTTTTGATCTGTTTTGGTTGCTGTAGTTTGAACTTAGTTACTTTTGATAAATTCTTTATGTTCAGCTGAGTTGATGTCTCATGCTCTGTTTTGTTGAATATGTTCTGCTGTGTTTAGGGGTGGCAAACGGGTCTAAACCCGTCGGGCCGTCCCGCGTAACCCGCCAAAAAAGGCGAGTTGGGCTGGAAAATTGGGACCGCCAAATAACAAAAGCCCGCCTAACCCGCACCGCTTAAACCGTGGACTTCGGCGGGGCGGGGCGGGCTTCCCCGTCGGGCTTTGTGTTTTTTTAGTGAGGGGGTATTTTTACAATTTTTTGCCAAAACCTAACTTCCCCCAACCTAACTTACAAGAGTATGAAGATAAAAATGGAGTGGTTTGGATTATGTTTATGTTACTTTGGAGACAATATTTATAATTATGTTTTCAATTATGTTTATTTTGCTTTGGAGAGAATAGTTATACTTATGTTTTGGATGAAAACTTAGTTTATAATTATGTTTATTAGATATTTATAATTACAAAGATTTTAATGTTGGGCGGGGCGGGACGGGCTTCCCCGCTTGCCACCCCTAGCTGTGTTGATGCCTCATACTCTGTTGATGTCGCATGCTCTGTTTTGTTGAAATATTTATTGCATTTGGGACTTAGTCGTGACTTGATAATCCCTTTAAGTTTTGATATGCTTATATATTCCTCATGCTTTGATATAATTATGTTTGATTAAAAAATATTTTTCTTGCTATAAATCAATAATCATTTTGCTCTGATGTGATAGCTGAAAAATGTTGTTCACTTAATCAAATGATTTGGCAGCAAATTTTTGAAAATTATCAAAAGTGTTTTTGTTTTGATTTTATGTACTTTATACTCAAAACATTTTTTGATTGTGATTGAGCAGAATATCATTTATATGATAACAAGACAAAGTGTGTTTATCATGCTATTTCTGCTCATAAATCAAGTCATTCAACATCACAAATTTATATGTTGAATAACATAGTTGCCTTAGGCATGATAAGATTGCTACAGGTAGTGCTTCCCTTGGTAAAATGGCATATATTGAGGGGGAGCCATGTAACAATTAAAAATGGGAAGGAATTCTAATCTTCAAAGGGAGTACTCTAATCTTTGATTTCTTTCCATTTTAATTTTTAATAATGTTTGTCATCAAGAGGGAGATAGATAAGTTTGGAAAACTCTAAAGTAAAATTAGTGATGACTTAACATTGTTAATATGATTAATTGTAAAATTATTAATCTGATTTTGATTCATATTAATTAAATAATTTTGCTGTGCAGATTTTGCTATTGGGCCGAACAGCAAGCCCAATGAGAATCAAATGTTCAGCCTTGATGCAAAAAATATATTTGATGAGTGGCTGAACTATTACTCCAAAATTGGGCCAGATTTAATCATTACTATTAGCCCAAATTAATTTTTGCTAGAAACAAGCTTGCTTGGTCCGAAAATAAAATAGAGAGAAAGTAAGGAATGCTTCCAACGGATCCCATTTTCATCATGTAGTGGATTTCAAATTTTGATCGAATGCATATTAATACAGATATTGGAAATAGGAAAGAGAAAGAGAAATTTATTTGATGGCATTAATGATGCCCCACGCCACTTAGCAAAAGGGAAGGAAAATTAATTCATTTTAATCCCTTCATTCAAATTATATTGAAAGTCTTCTCTCTTCTCTCTCATCTCTCTCCTTGTTTTCCATCATCTCACAGAGAAAACATGGAAGCTACCACAAGTTACCAAAATAAAAAAGATGAAGCTAGAAGCAAGCTAGAAGCCATGGTGATGATGGCGGTAAGAAAAAAAAATCTGAAGTATGGAGTGGCTGAGATCTTTACCACAAATGGTAAGATGTGGTGAAGAAGACTCAAGCCTTCATACCCGAAAATGGAAGAAGATTCATTCGGTCAGAGGAAGAAAATCATTGGAGGGATGGCTTGTCTCTGCTTTTGCTCAACCACTACAGGGGGTAGCCACTGTAGCTACGTGGTGGATGAGGCAGAAGTTGGAGCAGATGAAGTTGTCATCATCAAGAACTCATCAATGGCTAGGAATCCTTCTTGGAGTGCAAGTCAAGATGGAAGGCCCGGATTGATGAAGCTTGGTGCAAAGGAAATACACAGAGGTAATTGCATGTTGGGTTTTACATTCATTTTTCTCTTCTCTCTCTCTCTCTTTCTGGCCGAACTGGTTTTGCATGAAGAAGAAGAAGTTGGCTCGGTTCAAGAGCTTCAACCTTGGAGGCTTCCCCTTCTATAAATAAGGGTGAACAGCCAGGGCTTGAGGCAAGGAGTGAGAGTGCAAGGCACAGAGTTCTCATAGCTACCTAAGCTAACAGAAGTTCTTCTCCTTCAATGTTCTTCATTTTGTAATTTTTCTGTTTAGTTTTGTCTGTCTTGTGTCTCATGGAAAAAGGAAAACAGTGAGGTTTGTATGAAAAATTCATAGAGCAAAAAAAGGCATAGTATACAAAATTAAAAGAAAAAGGCATAGATGTCCTAGAGGTCCTTTGTACATCTGTGTTGTGTTTTATGATTCTGTGAAAATTCCCTTGCAAGTTGGGTTAGCACTTAGCAGTTGAAAGCTTGGCTGTGACCAAGTCAAGTTCAGAATTGGGATTTAGATTCTGAACTTGTCCCGGATAGGAAGGGTAGTTCCTAGGGAGAATTGGTGTATGTAATCATGAAGATTATAGTGAAATTCCATCATTGTTGTGATGGAGACTGGATGTAAGCTGCATTGCACTTGGGAGCTGAACCAGGATATTTCGTGGTGTGATTCTCTCTCTTTCTTCTACTCTATTTCTGTTTCTGCTGCATAGGAGATAAAACTGAAAAATATCTCGTGCCGGGTTATGAGATAAAAAGAAAAAGTCTCGTGGCTGGGTATGAAACAAAAATTAAAAAGTCTCCAGAAGTTGTTTCAAAGACCAGCAAGTTTTAATAAGCAAAAAAGGGGCTAAGATTCAACCTCCCCCCTTCTTTTATCCACTGAAAACCATCAATTGGAATCAGAGCTTGGTCTCAAAGAGATCAAGCTTTGCAGCTTGGAGAAAAGATCCAGATGGTAGAAAACAGTAGCTCAACCCTGGTGTCCTACAATCTGACAGAAGGACAGTTAAGTAACAGACCTCCTCTTTTCAATGGAAAAAACTACACCTATTGGAAGGAGAGGATGAAGATTTTTGTGCAAGTAGTAGACTACAGACTATGGAAGATCATTCTTGAGGGTCCTCAATTTTCAACCGTTACAAGCGCTGAAAGGGTAATCTCTCTCAAACCAGAAGCTAGTTGGACCGAAGAAGACAGAAAGAAGATGGAGCTCAATGCCAAGGCTATCAACTTGCTCAACTATACAATCAGCTTCGAGAAATACCAACGGGTATCACGATGCACAACGGCAAAGGAAATCTGGGACAAACTTCAAATTACTCATGAAGGAACCACCTTAGTGAAGAAGACAAGGATAAATATGCTTAACAGAGAGTACGAAATGTTCACAATGAAGGAAGAAGAATCAATAGATGAAATGTTTGAAAGATTCAACACCATTATTGTTGGCTTGGATTCTATGGGGATTAAGTATCCCAAATCTGTGCTTGTGAGGAGAGTTCTAAGATGGCTTACAAAAGAGTGGGAAACAAAAGCATTGATAATATCTAAGAGTAGTGGTCTTGATTCTATGACATATGATGACTTGAGAAGAAATTTATTTGCTTTTGAAAATACTTATTTGAAAAAGAATTCAAAAAGAAAAGGAATAGCTCTTACATCTGTTTCTAACCCTCTGGATGATGAATCCAGTGATAACTCCTCTAAAAATAAATTTGTGTTGTTTGCCAAGAAATTCAGGAAAATGGTGAAGCTCAAGGAGAGATGCAAGGGAAGCAGCTCTAGGAAACAAAGGAAAGATTTTAGCAAGGTGATATGCTACAACTGCAAAGAAACGGGGCATTTCAAATCAGATTACCCTAAGTTGAAGAAAGAGGAGAAGCCAAAGAAGGGAAAGAAGAAAGGTATGATGGCTTCTTGGGAGGACTTGAAAAACGATTCAGAAGATGATGAAGAATCAAAAACCAAATTCCAACCATGTCTCATGGCAGATCACGTTGAACAGGTATGCCTAGCATCCAAGAGGAAGGACAATATGTGGTACATGGACAGCGGATGCTCTAGGCATATGACCGGAAAGACAACCTTTTTCATAAAGCTTGATGAGTATGATGGAGGGTTTGTCACTTTCGGTGATGATGGTAAAGGAAAAATAGTGGCAATTGGAAAAGTTGGTAAAAGTTTCTCATCTTGTATAAATGATGTTCTTCTTGTTGATAGTTTGAAACACAATTTACTAAGTGTAAGCCAATTATGCGATCTAGGATATGAAGTTGTTTTTAGAAAGTTTGTGTGCTTAGTTATTTGTGAAAAATATGGGGATATTTTGTTTGAGGCTAAAAGGTGCAATAATGTGTATGGATTGACTCTTGAAAACTTAAAAGATCAAAAAGTAACATGCTTCACTTCTCTTGAATCTGAAAAATGGCTATGGCATAAGAAATTGGGTCATGCTAGCATGTACCAAATTTCTAATCTAGTCAAGAAAAACTTGGTTAGAGGAATTCCAAATATTAAATTTGATAAGGATCTTACTTGTGATGCTTGTCAATTAGGCAAACAAGTAAAATCCTCTTTTAAGCCAAAAGATGGAATTTCGACCAAGAGGCCATTAGAGTTGTTACACATTGATCTTTTTGGTCCAACAAGAACTCAAAGTTTAAGAGGTAAACACTATGGTTTGGTGGTGGTGGATGATTACTCTAGATTCGGTTGGGTACTTTTTCTTACTCATAAAAATGATGCTTTCATGCTTTCTCAACCCTTTGCAAAAGAATTCAAAATGAAAAAGATTTAAAAATTGCTCATTTAAGAAGTGATCATGGAAAAGAATTTGAAAACCAAGACTTTGAAAAATTCTGTGATGATTTTAGAATTGCTCATAAATTTTCATGCCATAGAACCCCTCAACAAAATTGGGTTGTTGAAAGAAGGAATATAAGCTTTCAAGAGATGACTAGGGCTATGCTATGTGAAAATGAGATTCCAAATTTTCTATGAGCTGAAGCTGTAAATACAGCTTGTTATATTTTGAATAGGACCATCATTAGAAAATGGTTAAAGAAAACTCCTTATGAGCTATGGAAAGGAACCCCCCCTAATCTTAAGTATTTTCATGTTTTTGGATGCAAATACTTTGTACTTAACAACAAAGAAAATCTTGGCAAATTTGATCCAAAATCATATGAGGGGATGTTTGTTTGATACTTCACTACTAGCAAGGCTTATAGAATTTACCTCAAAGATCATAGGACCATAGAGAAATCCATACATGTTTCTTTTTGTGATTCTAATTCAATTTCCAGTGCTGTGATAGAAGATGATACAGATGGTGAAGATGCTGTTAACAAGGAAACCAGTGAAGAAAATTCCAAGTCTGCTCAAAATGAAGAATCTGTCTGTCTAATTTTGTCTCGTCAGGATGGAGGAGACATTTCTGTTTTGTCTCCTGAGCCAGCAAGAGAATCTGGAATAGAACAATCTACTGAAGCTCATCGAAGCTCAACATCACTCCGGAAGCCAAGAGAATGGAAGTCCATGAGGGGTTATCCTCATGACTTTATCATTGGTGATCCCTCTCAAGGTGTAACAACAAGATCCTCAACCAAAAAGCAATTCGAACCAAGCAATTTTGCCCTCTTGTTACAAATAGAGCCCAACAATGTAAAACAAGCTCTTGAAGATCCATCATGGGTCAAAGCCATGCAAGAAGAGCTTGCTCAATTTGACAAGAATGAGGTTTGGACACTAGTACCTCATCCGGATGGTAAGAAGGTAACGGGTACTAAGTGGGTTTTCAAAAATAAATTAGGTGAGGATGAAAAAGTTGTTCGTAACAAGGCTAGATTAGTGGCCCAAGGTTACGATCAAGAAGAGGGTATAGATTTTGATGAGTCTTTTGCTCCGGTAGCAAGAATGGAAGCAACTAGGTTGCTTCTTGCCTATGCTGCACATAATGGTTTTAAAATATTTCAAATGGATGTCAAATGTGCTTTCCTTAATGGCTTTATTGATAGAGAAGTGTTTGTGGCACAACCCCCCAGTTTTGAGGATAAAGAATTTTCAAATCATGTTTTCAAACTTTCAAAGGCTCTTTATGGCCTTAGACAAGCTCCAAGAGCTTGGTATGAAAGGCTTAGTGCCTTCTTGTTGGAAAATCAATTTCAAAGGGGTACCACCGACACTACTTTATTCATTAAAGCATCTAATGATGATATACTCCTTGTTCAAGTTTATGTTGATGACATTGTATTTGATTCGACAAATGAATCCTTGTGTGAAGAGTTTGGAAAATTCATGACTACTGAGTTTGAAATGAGTTTAATGGGAGAGCTAACATTCTTTCTTGGCCTCCAAATTAAACAAACTCCTAGTGACACTTTTATTCACCAAGGAAAGTATGCTAAAGAACTAATCAAGAAATTTGGCCTAGAAAATTCCAAACCAATGGGAACACCAATGCATCCAAACACTAAACTTGAAAAGGATGATAATGGTAAAGATGTGGATGAAACAAGGTATAGAGGAATGATAGGATCACTCATGTATCTTACCTCCTCTAGACCGGATAT
>NC_029788.2:15306285-15310124 GCF_000816755.2 Arachis ipaensis
AATTAGGTTGCTTCTTGCCTATGCTGCCCATAAGGGTTTTAAAATGTTTCAAATGGATGTCAAATGTGCTTTCCTTAATGGCTTTATTGATAGAGAAGTGTTTGTGGCACAACTCCTGGTTTTGAAGATAAAGAATTTCCAAACCATGTTTTCAAACTCTCAAAGGCTCTCTATGGCCTTAGACAAGCTCCAAGAGCTTGGTATGAAAGGCTTAGTGCCTTCTTGTTGGAAAATCAATTTCAAAGGGGTACCACCGACACTACTTTATTTATTAAAGCATCTAATGATGATATTCTCCTAGTTCAAGTCTATGTGGATGACATTGTGTTTGGGTCGGCTAATGAATCCTTGTGTGAAGAATTTGGAAAACTCATGACTAGTGAGTTTGAGATGAGTTTAATGGGAGAGCTAACATTCTTTCTTGGCCTCCAAATTAAACAAACTCCTAGTGGTACTTTTATTCACCAAGGAAAGTATGCTAAAGAACTAATCAAAAAATTTGGCCTAGAAAATTCCAAACCAATGGGAACACCAATGCATCCAAACACTAAACTTGAAAAGGATGATAATGACAAAGATGTGGATGAAACACGGTATAGAGGAATGATAGGATCTCTCATGTATCTTACCTCCTCTAGACCGGATATTGTACAAAGTGTGGGTGTATTTTCAAGATTTCAATCTCATCCAAAAGAATTCCATCTTTCAGCTGTTAAACGCATCATTAGATATATTAAGAGAACTAGTGATTATGGCTTATGGTATCCAAAATCTGATGATTTTTGTGCAGTAGGGTTTTGTGATGCAGATTATGCGGGAGATAGGGTGGATAGAAAGAGCACATCCGGCATGTGTTGCTTCCTTGAAAGCACACTCAACATGTGGTCAAGCAAAAAACAAGCCACAGTGGCTCTATCTACAACTGAAGCTGAATATATTTCCGCATCTGCATATTGTTGACAATTAATTTGGTTAAAAACACAGTTGAAAGATTACAAATTAAAAATCAATAGTATACCCTTATTTTGTGACAATATGAGTGCTATAAACATTTCTAACAACCCTGTTCTGCATTCAAGAACCAAGCACATTGAAATCAAATATCATTTTATTAGAGAACATGTGCAAAAGGGTACTATTGATATTCAATTTGTAAAATCTGAAGATCAACTTGCTGACATTTTTGCAAAACCACTGTGTGAAGATAGATTCTGCTCTTTGAGAAAAAAGTTTGGGTATGATAGAATTAAGCTCTGTTGATAATTTGTGAATTTTTTTTATTCTGTTTGTTTTGTCTCATAGGAAAGCAGGAGACAAATTTCAGGCTGTGATGAATGGGCCATGATAGAAGGGGAGACTGAACTGATGTTAATTATCTTGGGCCCCACCAAATCTCTTTGACCCTACTCTAACCCGTTTTTGAGTTCCTCATTTTTTTAATCACATTGTTTTTTGAAGGTGTCATATCAAATCTTGTAGGAAAGTGTTGTTGTCAAATCAAATATTTATCCATCCCTCATCCCTTGATTCTAGGAGCTAACCCTTCAGTTTTAATTTTAAAATCCTCCCTTGGTTAATAACTGCGCCTTAATGAGTAATAACTACCCCACTTCTCTCTCCAATCAGTATTTAATGCTTCCTTAACCTCCCACCTTTCTCCACTCAGTCCCTCTCTTTATCTTCCCTCTCCCTTCTCCATTTTTTCTTAACATGTAAAAGAAGGTTGCCCCAAGGAAGAGTAGCCGAACCCCCTTACCAAAAAGTACCCCATTCTCAACTCCTCAAACCCATACACACATTCATATACACTCCACATTCTCTTCATCTCACTCACCATCATCCAAACAAACTGAAATAATGAGAA
Organism: Arachis ipaensis; assembly: GCF_000816755.2. Lineage (NCBI taxonomy): Eukaryota > Viridiplantae > Streptophyta > Magnoliopsida > Fabales > Fabaceae > Arachis > Arachis ipaensis. The sequence continues at coordinate 15,308,150 of NC_029788.2, forward strand.
GGAAAGTGATAGCGTAGAAAACTTCATCAAAGAGAAAGCTTGGAAAGAACAAGGAACCAATCATGGAAGAAGAAGAAGAGGAGTCTCAAACCTCCATTCCTCACTCACCACCGAAGAAGGCAACACCACATGCGTCTGCTCAAAGCTCTTAGAAGACCAAAAGTTACGTGCTACGTAACACAAAGGAACCACCGAACCTGAAATCCCTGGATTTCAAGAATAAATACAATAAAAGTCATTCACAATTTTATCCTGGAAGGTTTCAATTCTTAAAGTTAGCTTGTGCTTATCAAAATTAAAAAGTTTAATATAACTTCATCCGTTAATTAATATCCAAATTTAATTCTTACATTAATGTTTATTATAATATTTTTATGCAACAATCAATGTACTGCGATGAATTAGTCATTAGTATGGTGGGTGAGGGGATGTCGTGGGAAAAAAAAAACTATTTTATCAAATATTTGTTATTGCTTGTGCTTATTAAAAATTATTTTTAAATTAATTTATCAAATATAGATGCTACAACTTTTAAAAAGTAAAAATTTTATCAAATTAAATTTTACTGTAGTTTGATTTAAGGTGACTCAATCTGTATCATGAAATACGGTTTTGCTATTTTTAATCAGAAAAAACAAAAAATTGAAACTTCATTTAAAACTTAAATTATATAATTCCATCAAATATATATTGTTATTGATGGATCTAAAATCAAACTACTTGCTTATACAATTTAGTAGTAGTACAGACAGTATGAATCAATTTATTCCTTTAGAGGGTTTAAATATGGTCTATTTTTATTTAATATAACACGAATTTCTTCAAAACTATTGACATGTATTGATCTAGGCTTAGCCAGGGCAATTTTGTTAAATTTAAAAAAAAATCAAAATTAAAAATAAAAAAATCATATAATTGCATCCATGACCTCTCTTTGCAAAACCATTTTGGCATGTGATAAAAAGTACTGAACATATACTGTTTCCCTTTTCAACCAAAAGAAAAATAGTGACCCTTTAGATCTTATTCTTCAAATCAAGTTATTAAGACTTAAAAGACTATTCCCATCATAAAACGTTCATTTCTATCTTGTAAACCATTTAAATTGTGAAAAAAAAAAAAAAAGATGTGTCAATGAGAGAAATAATAAATGAATAAAATATTATTAAAAAAATATGGTAGTAAGATCAAGAACTCAACATATGCAGAAATATATAATTAACATGTAATATATTCAATTATGGTTAAATTATACAGTTGGTCCTACACTTTCAGTGAAATTACAAATTAGTTTCTATACTTTAAAAGTTTGTAATTGGGTTCCTAAAGATAATTAAAATTTGTAATTTAGTCCCGTTATTCAAAAAGTGTTTGATTTAACAAAATATTCTCAGTATATTCTCTATTTTAACAGAATATTTTTAGCATATTTTGAGAATATTCTGTTAAATCAACACTTTTTGACCAGCGATAACTAAATTGTAAATTTTAATTCTCTTTAGAAATCAAATTACAAACTTTTAAAGTGTAGAAACCAATTTGCAATTTCACTGAAAGTGTAGGACCGACTATGTAATTTAACCTTCAATTATTCATCAGATGGTTGATTCATGTATAATATAATTATGAGAATATATAATTTGTGATGTCATAGATGGTTGTAATTTTTCCACTTACTAGGTTAAAAGTTTTTACTTTTTCACCTCTAATCTAAAAGTTCAGCAAAAAATGGTGCTATGCACTGTTAGGAGGTCTACCAATAAGGTTGAATAGCACAAAGCGATAAGCAAATCATGTCTAAAACACAGTAGAGAGACTATTGATGACAATGGGCAATTCTGTGACAAAGAAAAATGAAAAAAACATGTTAGACCATTTTTCATTCTCACGCTTAATTATTTATATATTTCTTTTTATTGACTTTAACTTAAAGGTAAATAATTTTATGATGATTATAATTATAGTAGTTATAATA
>NC_029788.2:15310275-15311220 GCF_000816755.2 Arachis ipaensis
TAATTTAAAAAATATCAAATAAAAACTGTGAATGAATTAAAAAATATTGTCAAATAATAAAAAATAGAATCTCGCTACGGAACTAATAATGGAGTATTTGTATAATGTGTACAATGGTCTATTTATTTGGCTCAATATGAGTTAAAAAATGAATATCCAGGATAAAATACTACTAATTTCTCAAACACAATACATACTATCTGAGTATTAGGGATAATAAACATCTGTTATCCTACTGAATCGAAGATTTCTAAACCCTATTATACACATTGTACAGATACTCCATTGTTCCCTATACTTCCTCTAAAAAGTATGATCTTAGCCATTGTAACTATTATAATTATATCCGCCATAAAATTTTCAGTATATATAGTGTTATCAAATTGATTGTAGCACATATAGTGTTTTCTTTTTTTGTTCAGGGTGAGAGATTAAGAATTTTGTAACATCATAGATAGATAGCACATATATATAGTGTTATTTAGTGATGGAATCAAGGGATCAGCCTGGACTATATGGTCTCCCCAAAATAATCTGAACATCTTCTCATATATATATAATTGCTATTTACTTTTAGATTTTTTTTACGTTTATTAGACATAATTTTAGCATCAATTTTATCTACTTTTATTTTTTTGAATAATAATTTTATAGTTCTTACCCCATTGAGATATATACGGAGCAGTATATAAAACAAAATGCATTATCAAAATATTCGATATGATCCGAAGGAGAAAAAAAATCCAATGTCATGTTTCACTTTATGCTTTTAAATGGATCTCGCTTTTAGATGGATCTCACTTTAGAAAGAAAATATATAAAAATGTGTATTATTTCTAACGTATTACTCGGTGTTGTAAAGACACAAAATGACAAATCTAGGAACGAGGATGTCCAAAGAAATTAATGAGAATCATATTGAATCAATCTAGTAATTAGTTTATT
>NC_029788.2:15311637-15311947 GCF_000816755.2 Arachis ipaensis
ACGAAACCAAAGAAAAATTAACGACAAATAAAGGAGTTTGCACGAAGAAGCAAATATAGAAGAGCATGTAGGGGACGCCCCTTCATCATACACCGACCCTATGGAATAAAGATACCACAATTATTATTCATTGAAATTGTTTGTTTCACTTCATCCCATCACAACCTAAACTGCTACAAATTAAATATAATTTTTTTCCGGCAACATTTGTGATCGCCACTAACATTTGTAATCGTTAAGAAAGAGACTTATGTGCCAATAAAATAAATAAATGATGCCACATATATATATATATACCAACTATTTAATC
>NC_029788.2:15312483-15313991 GCF_000816755.2 Arachis ipaensis
TGGTATGAATTATGATATTTTTTATTTATAATTTTGAAAAAAAAATTAGACATTGATTTATAAATGTTGCGTACTCATTATACTTGACACTATTTTTTTTACTTGTTATTACAAGTTTATGTAACATGTTTTTACAAAAGTTAAAGAAATTATAGATGTTGGTATATATTATAGCTAGTGACGAAAGACTACGCTTCTATTTAGGAGTGCTAAAATATTTTCTTAGACTAATTCACTTGACACTCTTTAATCTATAGCAACGTTTTAGATTTTTAGAATTAACTTAAAATAATTCAAAATTAAAGTTCAATGTATTTAATTAAATTGAGTTAGTATAACAGTTAATTGACTAATTTACTTAAGTAAGCATTGAATTAATCTTTGATCTATTGGATTGAAAAATACTATAAAAAACCAAAAATTCAATGTATTTTGTATCTTACAATCACATCATGGGTGAAAAAAGGCAGTGGTACCTACTGTACTTTTTTAGTGTATATGCAATTAAGACATAGTTAATTGTCAATCATGATTAAAAAGAAACAACATGCTAATCACAAAACTCCAAAGCAAAAGTATGTTTTATTGGGCACATTCATATAAAATTATAGGAGCCATTATTATTCTTTTTCTTCAGAGTTTGATCATGACACACGATGACTATGTGTATTGGCTTCAAATTATTGTTCATTAATTGAGGGAAGATATGCTAGTTTCGTAAAACTGTTAAGCTATAACTGATTATGATTGAATAATTTTTTAATAGTATTTATTTTTATAACTTTAGTTAGAATGATAGAAAAATTTATTTTGGTTAGAGGTCAAAACTAGCAATGCGAATTGGCTCATAACTATAATTAATTTATTCTAATAGCTATAAATAATGAATAATAATAGATACTCTAATGTACTCAGTTGTTCGTTTTCAATTTTAAAATTTGTATTTGTTCATACGATAAATCCACTTTTCTTGAGGGGATGTTAGAATATAATTAGCATCAATTAGAATTATTTAGTATATTTGAATATTTATTATAGAATATTATGTCTTTATTATTACGATTCTCTTAACACCTATAAATATCCTTTTATATTGTATCATTACAAACAACTTAATTACACTTAATAATACACAAATCCTTTCTCAAGTTTAGTTTCTTATTTCTAACACTTCCACCTCAATCTTATTTTTTTTCACTAAAATCATATTTAAACAACGTCTTTAACACTACACCAACAAAAAATAACCCCACTTATGATCAAACAATAAAAAATAATACAGTAAATTTTAAAACGTTACCATCATCAAGTTTAATTTAATTAAATTTATTATTAACTCATGATTAATATAAAATTTTAGACATCATAGTCACCACAAACAAATATAACCATAAAAGAATTGGCCTTAAATTAACGAATGAATGGCACAAACAAATATAACCATAATAGAATTGCCTTGAATTAAGGCATGAATGAATGGACATATTAAAAATACCGCACATATTATT
>NC_029788.2:15314060-15315962 GCF_000816755.2 Arachis ipaensis
GGATATAATTTTTTAATTAATATCATTAATTAGCAGATTTGATAAGAATGGTGATAAGTAGAATGAACGGTGATAAGTAGAATGATAAGAGAGTAAAGTAAAAAATAAAATTATTATTAAGTGATATAAATGAAGTAAAATATGAAAAGTTTTGGCTGATTATGGCTGAAAAATTTTGGTTACCAAACTTTTTCCTTTTAAAAATTATTCAATTTTCAAATATACATATATGAGTGTACGACGCCATACATTTTTCACGAGTGGTGGAGTTTATTAGACTACGCACTCATAATTGGTAAGATTTAAATTCAACATAGTACGAAATTAATGTTCAAATCAGATGCGTAAAAGAACAAAACAAAACAAATATCAAGTGCAAATTCATATGTCATATATAATTCATAAGTAATCATAAATTTAAATATCAAACTCATCAAGGAGTTAAAAAAAAATTTCCACCACTAAATAAACAAACTCAATCATTCAATATACATATATTTTTTAATTATTCTTTTACTCCTTCTCATTTATTTCTTTTTTTTTTTTTAACATCATAATTCCATCCATCACTACCGTTGGCCACCGCCCACCACCATCCGCTGCCACCTTCTGCTACCCAAAATTTAAAATTATTTGTCCTAAATTTTAAATTATAAACTTTGAATTAGTATTAGTTTGTTTCACTTTTAAATGTTATTTTTACTCGAAATTTGCATGGTTTTATTGTTTTTTGTTTGGATTTTTTTAAAAGTTAAAATGCTAACTGATTTTTAAATGTTAGCTGAATTAACGGTGGCTCCCTATAGTTGTTATTAAAATAAATAAAAAATTAGAAGAATAAAATGAATTGATAGAGTATTGAATGATTCTTGTGTTGAAGAGTATTGAATGATGGGATTGGGACACCATTGATCGGAAGCAGCGAGAAAACGACGAAAGACACTAAGACCGAGATGTAGCAAACATGGTAGGGGACGGATACATAAATTATATCCCTTATAAGAAAGCTATCTATCTATAAGCTGATGCATATTTTAATTCTACATCAAATCTCTAGGCATATTCAAACACTGTGTCACGATGGTATTGCTAATTTTGTCTTATATAAACATATATTAGCACGTACACCGGACCCTGTTTACAAAATTAATTTGTTTCTCATAAGATCTACGTGTGTTAGTGAGACAATATAAAATGTCACTCAAACGATGTAAAAGCACTAAGCAATCTAATCAATTAATGGTCACTAACATATATATATCATTTTTCGTTTGTACGGCATTTTTTTAATTTGACGTATCAATGACTAATTTGTTATAAATTTAAGTTCTATTTAAAAGTATGTTGTTAGCTAATAAATTTTTGCATAAACAAAATAAAATTTAAATATTTGACATTTATTTAAATATTAGATGATCATTCAACCAACTCAAATTGATTATATGTATTTAGTTTTTGATAAAAGTGATGTTACGAATCTCTTGGACTAATATTTGAAAAATAATTTTATATCAAAGAGTTAACATCTCAATTTTTTTTTTATGAGGTTTGGATTCTCCTGTAATAATAATAATAATAATTAGTTTTTATAATGGTGGTTCTTTTAAGGTCTTTTAGACTATCATTGGTGATGTCATTAAGAATCAGCCAATCCAAAAAGACTATGTGCGAAAGATTCTGGTTGATCCCTTTTATAGAGGTGCTATACTATGAATCTGAAAATTTCATAAGATTTTTTTTGAAGTGTTGGACTCCAATGTGGGATTTTCTTTCAGATAATAATCTAGCTATATTATTATGAAATCATTTAATTTGCGTGAATCTTACTTTTTTTTTTGTCGTACATTAATTTCCTTTAATCAATAAAAATTGAATTCTAAAATTATTAAGCTAAAAAAATTT
>NC_029788.2:15316042-15317284 GCF_000816755.2 Arachis ipaensis
CTAATTTTTTAACAAATTTCAATTTTTATAAATTGATAAAAATATTTTATGGTATTTTAACCTAAACCCTATATTTAGAAAGTAAGTAAATCAAATGAAAAAGAAAAATATGTTTACATGAGATCCAGGATTGTCTAAATTAAAGAAAACATAAACAGGAGTTAAGTTTTGAGGGCAAATCCGATGGTGAAGACATGTTTATTCTCATATCACATCAAATTTAAAAGGTAGTTTGCTGTTCTTGCCGACACAGAAAGAAAAATAAACTACTATGTCTTGTTGAATGCATGCCCCTAAATTATTCTAAAATATTTAGTTATTATTTATTTATTTATTTAATGTGTATATTCTATTGGAAGAACAAGATTGTTTCTTCTTCCACCTCGTTTTTTAATCAACTACAAAACAGTTGATGTTTGTGGAACCTCTTATATGGTACCGTATAAATAACTAAGTTAATTAGTGGTGAATATACTAATATACTAGTGAGAAAATTTACTACCACATAATAAGCAAGAACCAAATTCTCAATAAAACGTTTTGTATTGTTAAGTCTCACCTTGAGATTTTTTTTTTTTTTTTAAAAGCACCAGCTTTAAGAAGAATTTATCATATCTGAAAAAAAATGCCCTCACAATTACGACCCACCAGAGTCTTGTAAATGAGAGTTGTTCTACTCAATTTTTCAAATCACAAAAGTTATTTAGTGTATCACTTTTTCCAATTAAAAGATGTATCCAAGTTTTACAGGCCATAGGACTTCAACAATATAAGGTTTTTGGTTATCTTTCTGTATCGCCATTTTGGACTGATTTAACATTTATTTAATCGATTTAAAAACGGCCCAATAAAGCCCATTAGCTCCAATTATCCATTTTCATCTCTGTCGTTACTCGTTACCATGAATTTTTGGACTATTCTTGGAAGATATCCTAATCAATTTTTTCAAAATCTAAAGGCTATTTGGTATTTTGGTTTATAATAATAATAATTTTTGTTTTTCAAAATTAACAGTGAGACTCAAATTCGAGATATTTAGGTGAGGATAGAGAGATTATGTACTTTGAGCTATAGCTCATTAACTTATAATAATTATTTTTTACAATTTCTAAAAGTAAAAAGTATATAAAACCAAATTGACCGCTAATTTTTACAAACATTTTTTTTTTCCATTAAGTGATTCCCTATCGATTGACTATTCTAATGGAGACCTCTTCAAGAAATGAAGATAACAAGGATTGT
>NC_029788.2:15318022-15324929 GCF_000816755.2 Arachis ipaensis
TAGAGAATTAATACTAAGTCAACTCAAGTTAGTTATATATAAACATTTTAACTATTATTTTCATGTTATGTGAATAATTTTTTTTTGGTAAAGCATTATTTTTGTCTCCAATATTTAGACCAAGTGTTAATTTAGCTTTAACATTTTAAATTTTTTATTTTAATTTTAATAAATTTTAAATGTCTTATTTTAGTTTCAAAAGTTTTCAAACGGATTGAATGTTATCTCACCGTTAAATTTGATTTGAACAATTAATCTATTAAAGAACTAATATCATTTGATTTTAGAACATAAGTAAAACAGTCTAACTACACATTCACACATTTTTGTATCTAAGTCCAATCAAGAAGGCCCAAACTCAACAAAAACCACTTTCATTACACCAGCGTGTACACACGGGCGTTTCAATAACACTTCTTCGTCTTCATCTTCGCGTTTTTTCTTCTTCTTCGCTTTCCTCCTTTTTCGTCTTCGCATTCTTCTTCTCTCAATCATCATTCTTTTATTGTTGCTGTTGTTGCTGCATTTTTTCTTTTTCTCTCCTTTTAATTGAGGTTCATTTGGATCCAGAAATGAACCGAATTTGATACAAATTTGGTGAATACTCAACAGTAGTATCAAGTGAACCTAACTCAATTCACAAATGAACCGAATTCGATTCAGATTTAAATAAAAACTGATAAACATTCAATCAGCAAGAAAAGTACATTTCAATTCATTTCTGCATGCAAATAAACTCAGTTAAACTAAGAGATGAACATGATTTCTTAAGGAATAACAGATTTGGTGAATACTTAAAAGTAGTATCAAGTGAACCTAACTCAATTCACAAATGAACCGAATTCGATTCAGATTTGAACAAACAGTTAAAAAATTACTTAAAGACGAGGAGAAGGAGAAGGAGAAAGAAACAGAGAAAGAGAAGGAGAAGAAAAAGGAAAAGGAAAAAGAGAAGGAGGCGCGTGATTTGAAAAGTTGTTATAACATCTTGGTTAGACTTGGTTAAGTATTTTGGAGTTAAGCCCCATTTTGGTCCCTGAGATTGGCGAGTTGCACTGATTTAGTCTTCCAGATCCCAATTGCACTAAATTAGTCCCCCAGATTCGAAAAAATGCACCACATTAGTCCTTATCCTATTTTCCGTCACCGGAGCACTGACGCCGTTAGTGACGTGGCCAAATATTGCCACGCTGGACACTATAAAACGACGTCGTTTTTGATTTGGCGCTAAAAAACCCCTTTGAGCGACGTCGTTTGTATGTGATGGAAAACAAAACGTTTGCATATCCCTCTTTTGTCTCCACTCTTCGTCTTCAACTCCTCCATGAGTGACGCAGTGGAAAAACGTTTCTCTTCCATGAGTGACTCAAAATAGGAACGGGTAACTGCAATAGGATTTCTGGAGATTGTTGGATCACGAGTGAACACTGTACGGTTGTCTGAGGAGTTGGTTCGCCACTACAAGGAGCTTCTGTTCCGTCACCGAGGTTAGTGAAGAGATTAAAATTTTATTTTTTCAAATTTTAGGGAATGCGTTGATGGTTGTTGATCATAGTTTATTGGTTTGTATATTGTTATTTTCTAAGGTTTGTAGTGGATTTTGTGCTAGGGTTTTATTTCGATGTTGTGTGGCACTACTTTTAGGGGTTTGTCTTCATGCTCTGTTTTGATGGTGGATAACTGTGTTTTATTTTGATATATCTCTCTACCATGTATGAATGTAGTTGATGAAAACTATCTTAAAGTGATCATTGTGTGGAACTGGTGATGAAAATAATTTTTTTTAATCATGCAGATGGATGTGCAGTTAGATATTATGTTCCACCATGGGAAAAAATTTCAGAAAGATGAAAAAGGGATGACTATATATTCTCCTGATAAGAAGGCATGCGTTGGTGACATTGATGTAGATACTTTAGATGTATTTTGGGTGAGAAATTATTATAAAAAAACTAGGATATGATAGGATAGGAGAATGTTGGTGGCATGTTCCCGGGAGGAGTTTAGATAGTGGTTTAAGAGCTCTGAATTCTGACGATGAGTTGAGAGAGATGTGTTTCATGGCTGAAAAGAATGATGGGCTGGTTGATGTTTACTTTGAGCATGCAGTTTCAACACCAGAAATTCTTGAGGGGAATGAGATTGTTGTGTATGTTGAGGGTGACCTTGATAAGCTCAGAGTGCTTAGTGATGAACCCGACAATGAACCCCTACTAGACAAGATCCTAAACCAAACTAATATACCCACTGCCCCTGCTAATGACACTCCATTCTCTAACAACAATGAACCAATGCATAATACCTCACCACCCAAGAGCACAGAACCAACAGAACCTGGTGCTAATAACCCAACACCCCAAAAAAATAATCCCACTACTACATCCAACTCTAATCCTAGCCAAGCTACTACTGCAAAGCCTGTTAGTAAGACTCCTCTAGTTACCCCAAAAACTAAACCCATTTCAAAGGCCAACCCAAATCCGAAATCCAATACTACATCCTCCTCCAAGGCCAAGGCCAACCTGAAGAATGTCTCCAAGCCCAAGCCCAACCTGAATTCTGTGTCCAAGCCCAAAGTAAATCCAAAGCCCAAAATTACTACTAAAACCTATTGCACAAGGTCTGGTTCAAAAGTGAGGAAGGTATAGCAACATCACAAGAAAAAATAAGTTCTGATGTTGTCTTCCTCTGAAGATGAATACACCACGGAGGACAGTTCATATGAACCTGGGAGAGATGATAGCTTAAGTGATGATGATGTAGTTGAAAAAAAAATGTGAAACCAAGAAAAGAGACTCTAGGTTGAAGCATGCACCTGCTGAGGCACTTGCAAAGTCTAAGAGGAAGTTTATTAACGATGATGATGCATTGGTGGTGGATGATGAGGAGTGTGAGGTGGACTTAAGTTTCTTAGAAGTCCCTGTCACAGGAGATGAAGGCCTGGACAATGCTTTGGATCCTGGAACAGAGTCTGATGGGGCCAACTCTTGGCACTCTGAGGAAATAAAGACTCCTCCTCCTTCGGAAGATGAATTTTCTGAAGAAGAGCCAGATGATGTATTTCCAGTATTTAGAGATGGCATTCGGTTCGGTGATTTAAAATTTGAGGTGGGGATGAAGTTTAATACAAAGTCTGAGTTCAGAGAGGTAGTGAGAGAGTTTACAATTCAAGAAGGTCGATGGATTCAGTTTATTAAGAACGATGCTGTGAGATGTAGGGCTGTCTGTAAGGCTGGGGAGTGCAATTGGGTGGTTTATGCCTCACGGGATCATGAGAAAACATGTTGGCAGATAAAAACTTTCAGTGATGACCACACATGTGCTAGAGAAGCCACTAACTGAGCTGCAAATAGGAACTGGTTGACTAGCAAGTTAGTGAAGAAGGTTAGGAAATATCCTAACTTCAGACAATGTGAGGCAGCTGTGTACTTCAAGTCTAAGTGTGACCTGGTGTTAAATAAGAATTCAATTTCTAGAGACTTGGCAGACGCTAGAGCTGTGGTATATGGAGACGAGAAGGCCCAATATGCAATGGTCAGGGACTATGGAAAAATACTCTTAAAGTGTAATCCAGGATCAACAGTTAGAATTGGCACCATCCCACAACCAGATGGAGAGGTGATCTTTCAGAGGATGTATGTATGTCTTAGTGGGTACAAGAATGGTTTTAAGGCAGGGTGTAGGCGTCTGATTGGTTTAGACGGGGCATTCCTTAAAACACAGACTGGAGGCCAGATTTTATCAGTAGTGGGTCAGGACGCAAATCATCACATCTATGTTATAGCATGGGCAATTGTGGATGTCGAAAACACGGAGAATTGGAGGTGGTTTCTGGAGCTACTCCATGAGGACCTCGGAGACTATAAAGAAAATAAATGGTGCTTTATGAGCGACATGCAAAAGGTAAACCTTGCCCTTTCATAGTATACTCTATTATTACAAAAAAGTTATCAAAAGTTAGCATACTGCTAGTTAATGTAAATTGTTCGTTAATTGTTGACATGTTGGCCTGAAAAGCTGTGTATTGACTGATGGAAATATTTGTGAACAGTTTTCTTTATGTGTAATGTGACCTAGGAACAGTAATAAGGAACGATTTAAATGTAAGGGACCATTTCAGGTTCATTAAACAAAAGTTAGGAACTATTATGGGTACCTTTATCATATCTTAAGGACTGTTATGTATCACGACATGTATTGTGTTCACATGCAGGGCTTGCTGTCTGCAATCCAGGAGGTTATGCCTCATGTCCACCATAGATTCTGCGTGTGGCACTTATGGAGGAAATTTAACAAGCAGTGAAAAGATTTAGAGTTAAGGGGGTTACTTTGGGAATGCGCAAGATCAACCACTTATCAAGATTTCTCTGACAACATGAAGAAGATTAAGAAAATTAATGAAGAGGCCTGGAATTACCTGAACAAGTGGCCTAGGGACTCGTGGACAAAGTCAGCATTTAGTCATGCTTCTAAACTTGATAATATCTGCAATAACGCATGCGAGGTCTTTAATGCAAGAATCAAAGAAGCAAGGGCCAAGCCAATCATCACGCTACTTGAGGAGGTCAGAATGTTTGTCATGAGAACAATCGCTAAAAACAAAGTTAAGCTAGCCAACCATGTGGAAAAGCTACCACCTGTGGTTCAAAGTAGGTGGACAAGATCAGGAAGGAGTCTAAAAGTTGGATGTCAACGTGTGTGGCTATCGCAAGGGTGAATAAGAGACCTGAAGATTTCTGCCATAAGTGGCTCACCATGGACGCCTATAGAGACACTTATACACATTATATAAATCCATTGCCTGGACAATCTCTTTGGGATAAATTTGAGCAGAATAGGCCACAAGCTCCAAAGAAAAAGAAGAAGATAGGACCACTCACAAAGAAAAGGAGAAAGGATGCAGATGAGGATAACGAAGGAAGCAAGAAATTTAAGACAACTGGGACTCTAAAGAGACAACTTAAACCCTTTACTTGCAGATACTATCTACAGAAGGGGCACACAAAGAGGGGTTGTCCAAAAAAGAGAGCAGCTGATGTTGCTCAAGCTCTTGCTACTGCAGCTGCAGCTGTCGCTGCTGCTAAGACAAAACCCAATGCACAAGCTCAGGCTCCTCCAGAAGCCCCTGCTCAGGCACCTGCACCAGTTGATGCCCAGGTGGTTGAGATCGACCTCTCCCAATCAAACTACTCGGATGCACAACAGTCCCAACAAAGTCAAGAGGTAGATGCATTTAGTTTCACAAACCATATTTAATATTCCTATGCACATTCAACTAAAATTATGTCCTATTTAAATGAAACAGGATCCATCTGCGAGGCCATTCAAGTTGCAGACCAGAAGGAGGTCCTCACCATCATCATCAGGATCGGTCACTATGGATTCATTACAAGGAGCAAGCTCAGCCACATCTTTCACATTAGCCAACTTTCTCAAATTTGTCCCAACACCTGGCTTCAAGCCACCGAGGAAGAAGAAATGAAGATGTACTTGATTTGTGCAGCCTATTTTGGATAAAACTGTGAATCTTTTTGTGAATAATACTTTTTGTTTTGTAGCATGATTTTATGGTAGTAGACTGTTTATATATTTGGATACAATATAACAATGATGGCACTCTCTATCCTTTAGCATGGGTGTATTTTGGATTTAGAACAAGTCTTTACTTTTCTGAAAGAGTTGTCATTAATATAGCAGGGGTATTGTTACTTTTGTTGACACTTATTGATATGGTAACATATTATTATCATTATTATGACAATTTGTTCCAGCTTTAATTATGCTACCCTAGATTTCTTTTTTGTAATTTTTTTCAACAATTTCATTGGATGACAGAAAATAACTTGCTTCACGTTTATCAATGACTAACAACTTGAAAATGTGAGAAGGAGACTTTTTCTTTCTTCTACTACACATTAACCCTGACCACAGTAAAACAAAATCATCTTCAACCTTTAACTACCAACATAAAACCAGCAACAAACACTATAAACAAAGCCAGAAATAAAATATACATTTTTTGGGTTCTAACTTCACCCTCTAATTTTCCAATTCTCCAAGCTAAATCCACCCTAACTTGGTCACCATCCACAGTATAAATTATCCTTCCTCTGAAGTCTTCTTCTCCAATGTCAGCCCAGACAAACAAACCACACCACCTCTTACCATTAACATTGTAGTTAGGACACCCAAAGAATGACTTGTTAGGGTTAGCCTCTGTTGTGGACCATCGAAGAACAGGGCAGCACCCACACCCACACCACTGTGGAACACCCGATGCTCTACTTCGACTGGAACTCCTTGTGTTGGACCGCATGGAACTCTGGCTCCCATTTGCAATCATGATGGTAAACTCGGAAGGAGTAGGAGACGAAGAACCAGAGAGAAATGGGAAGAAGAAGAAGATGATGAAGTCACGGGATGAATTCAGGTTTTAAAAAGGGGATAAGGACTAAATTGGAACTAATCAAATTTTAAGCCACGTTATCTAACCATTAGTGTGTCTAGCGTGGCAATATTTGGCCACGTCACTAACGGCGTCAGTGCTCCGGTGACCGAAAATAGGATAAGGACTAACGTGGTGCATTTTTTCGAATCTGGGGGACTAATTTAGTGCAATCGGGATCTGAAGGACTAAATCAGTGCAACTTGCCAATCTTAGAGACCAAAATGGGACTTAACTCAGTATTTTGCTTGAATGTAGAGCTTTATTCTAAGTAAAATACTAACAGTCACCAACATAACAATTTTCTTTTAATTCTAGAACATTAATGATTAATTGCTAAAATTAGGATATTTTGTACAAGAAAAAATTGAAAAAAATAAGATATTACAAAAAAGTTTTAGTTGTGTTTTTCTAATACAAAAAAAAAAATATAACTTAATAATTACATTATTAATATCTATG